>NC_084557.2:29740691-30040691 GCF_033978685.3 Nerophis lumbriciformis | reverse complement strand
TCGCAGAATATCCATACATTCTTGCCATCTCTGTCGTAGCATAGCTTTCGTCGGTAAAGTGTGCGAAACAAACGTCCAATTTCTTGCCACTTTCGCATCTTTGGGCCACTGGTGCAACTTGAATCCGTCCCTGTTGGTGTTGTTACACCCTCCGACAACACACCGACGAGGCATGATGTCTCCAAGGTACGGAAAACAGTCGAAAAAACGGAAAATAACAGAGCTGATTTGACTCAGTGTTTGAGAAAATGGCGGATAGCTTCCCGATGCGACGTCACATTGTGACGTCATCGCTCCGAGAGCGAATATTAGAAAGGCGTTTAATTCGCCAAAATTCACCCATTTAGAGTTCGGAAATCGGTTAAAAAATATATGGTCTTTTTTCTGCAACATCAAGGTATATATTGACGCTTACATAGGTCTGGTGATAATGTTCCCCTTTAAGCTCAGCTTCACCAGTTTTTCTGCGTTGGACCATTGCGTGTGTATTTCCCTCAAATTATATGTGAGTTGTATGGAGTTTTCTGATTATTTCTCGAATAAAAATACCTTTCAAGTTGTAATTGTAGTGGGATAATGATGGAGATGGACGGTTGAAGCCCCGTGAAGCTTTGAGGCTTTCTCATCTCTCCACTGGTGCCCATTACTAACACACACAAAAACTTGCCAGTGCTCTCTTTACAAACCCACAATCTTCAATAGCTTGGTGGTTATTATATAGTATACACAAGTTTCCGCCAAAACAACTTGCCAAACCAATGACAGCCATTAATCCGTCAAGTTAAGAAGAACTATTTTGAGGCAGCTTGATTCCAGATATCTAACACAAGCTTCAGGGTTTTGGGCTCATTTTGCTATCTCTAGGTTCATCTCCAGTCCAAGCACTGTTTAAGCACTGGCACCATTTTAGTACAAATTTGGCACTGGTAATGCGTAATACTGTATGTACAGTAAACAATACACAACCCTAATCATAATATATTATTCAAAAGTCAAACACTGTGTTCCAGGAGGCTCCCGTTTGCTCAGATTTAAAATACATTTTCTGGTTTAAAAATGTATGACGACAGCACAGTTAGTTTCAAGTAACATTATACATTAGCACGGTTAATTGTAAATTGTTCATTGTTTCAGTTATGGAATCGTCAAATGTTCCTCTTTGAATTTTCATCACTGATACCCATGTGGAAAGGCGTACAGTACACCAAAAAGTTACAATGCCATACACTTCAAGTGTTCACTGTCGCTTGCTACAATCACACAATCTCAATGACAAACAATAAAAAATGAACAATCTCTCAGGTAAATCCCACACATTTCTGCGCAGGTGTCTCCACAGGGATCACCTGCACTCAACTTCATGGTTCACACTTCTGATGGCCTTATGAGATTTGTATTCCCTAACAACACATTGTATGGCTTTGTGAAAGTTCGGTCACACTAGATCCTTTCACTGGCACTACAGAGTGCAAAAGCGGAAAAATCCGCAAAATCCACATTTTCTCTGCTCATGCTGTGTGTTGGTCTGTTGTTGTGAGGCAGGAATATCGACATCTATTCATGCATGTTGGGACTACTACGAAATATCAGGCTATCAATGTTGTTTCTTGAGTGACAGCCTTTCAATAGGTCTCTATAGTTAATATTCTGTATTGGATCTTGTGTGTGTGTGTGTGTGTGTGTGTGTGTGTGTGTGTGTGTGTGTGTGTGTGTGTGTGTGTGTGTGTGTGTGTGTGTGTGTGTGTACGTAGCCTATGTGCATTGTCTTCTTTGGTTGTATTTATATCACCATCTAGCAGTTCGGCCTTAATCGTTGAGCCATAGGCTACACCACTACTTGCATACAGGCACATACACACTCAACGGTTCTTTCTCAAGTGATGATCTGTAGCTACGAAAGCTGTTAAGTGATTATTTTTTTAATCACATGCAATTTGGTATTCAGAATGTAATACAGGAACATTTTTAAATTTGTATCGAACTGCAAGTAATTGATTTGCTTTAAACTTGGTGACAGTGAGTATAGTAAGAATTAGGCGCACATTTTGAAAGTCTCTGCAATAATATAGCAACATAGGTACATATGTACAGTATATTAAAACAATAACATTGTAAAGACACCCATAAACAACTTTACATTGTGCACCATTACGTAGTTTAACCAGTTGTTAAAACAAATGTAAGTCTATTTTAATTTTGTTGGCGCAGTTTGATCGGATGTGACGTGTCGTGCTATTATTGTGAAGCCGGGAGTGTGTGTTTGTGTGAGAGAAGGTGCCTTGATGAGAAGCCAGTGTGTTGATAAGAGACATGACGTTTGTCAATAAAAAAAAAGTGTCCCTCTCCATTCCTTGGTTATGGTCTGTCTTTTCTGCTGGGCTTCATGTAATTACAAAACCGTGGTTACACAAACAAGTTTATTTACCTTTTCGGATGATAATGCTCTTTCTTTTACAAACTACCTATAGTTTGTTCGACGTTAGTTGACAACATGAACGACATCTTGCAGCACTTGATCTGCACAGATGTTAAAGGGGAACATTATCACAATTTCAGAAGGGTTAAAACCATTAAAAATCAGTTCCCAGTGGCTTATTTTATTTTTAAAAGTTTTTTTCAAAATTTTACCCATCACGTAATATCCTTAAAAAAAGCTTCAAAGTGCCTGATTTTAACCATCGTTATATACACCCGTCCATTTTCCTGTGACGTCACATAGTGATGCCAATACAAACAAACATGGTGGATAGAACAGCAAGATATAGCGACATTAGCTCGGATTCAGACTCCGATTTCAGCGGCTTAAGCGATTCAACAGATTACGCATGTATTGAAACGGATGGTTGTAGTGTGGAGGCAGGTAGCGAAAACGAAATTGAAGAAGAAACTGAAGCTATTGAGCCATATCGGTTTGAACCGTATGCAAGCGAAACAGACGAAAACGACACGACAGCCAGCGACACGGGAGAAAGCGAGGACGAATTCGGCGATCGCCTTCTAACCAACGATTGGTATGTGTTTGTTTGGCATTAAAGGAAACTAAAGTGCAGACAGCCCATTTCAGGCGCGCTAAGAACATATATTTTTCCACGATTTAAGCACTCAGGTTAACCATACCTAAATAGACACAAAATACTGCATTACACAAGACTACTCAAATGATTGAAAAAAATAAATGTTTTTAAGCTAAATTATTGGTAAACACAGTTTATGTATAATAATTTACGTAAAACCGCAAGTAATGAATAAAGTTTTCATCAATTAATATATTCTGTAGACATACCCTCATCCGCTCTCTTTTTCTGAAAGCTGATCTGTCCAGTTTTGGAGTTGATGTCAGCAGGCCAGGGAAGCTAGGGTCTTTATCGTTGGAAATGCATCTGCTTTGAGTGTCGCAAGATATCCACACATTCTTGCCATCTCTGTCGTAGCATAGCTTTTGTCGGTAAAGTGTGCGGAACAAAAGACTGACCATTTTGTCGGCTTTCCCCACACCCTCGTATTTTGAACAAATTTCGTCCAATTTCTTGCCACTTTCGCATCTTTGGGCCACTGGTGCAACTTGAATCCGTCCCTGTTCGTGTTGTTACAACCTCCGACAACACACCGACGAAAGTGAGAAAATGGCGGATTGCTTCCCGATGTGACGTCACGTTGTGACGTCATCGCTCCGAGAGCGAATAATAGAAAGGCGTTTAATTCGCCAAAATTCACCCATTTAGATTTCTTAAATCGGTTAAAAAAATATATGGTCTTTTTTCTGCAACATCAAGGTATATATTGACGCTTACATAGGTCTGGTGATAATGTTCCCCTTTAATGTCCTACGTGCAGTGGCTGTCCATTTCGAAAAAGCATGGTTTAATTTATCTGTGGTAAACGCAAATAAACTCAGCCAGCATAATGTGCTGTCCTCGGTTTGCTATCCATGTAGCATGCATGCTAGTGATGTCATCTTCACGTGCATGTTTCTCTTTAAGATGCTATTTTAAACTTGATCTGTGCCGATGATAAGAATGTTTGTCGCTGCAATACTAACTAATGACCTCAATTTTATCTAAAGTTCCGTCTTAGTTTGTTTTAAAACGCGCAGAGCACATCGCTTTAGCTATCATCACACAGGCATGTGACGTGATCACTGCCTGTGCAATACGCGTTGCCTTCTAGCGATCAAAACAAACACTGTGATTACTTGTTGTTTTTTTAATCACATGCATTAACGCCTTAACGTTGACAGCCCTAGTAGCTACATATGATGATTTTGCTATCCCTTCATCTTACTCATCTTAAGTAATCTTATATTATTTACTGACACACATACACAGATAATACGAGATCTAAGTATCACTGACGTACACAATTGTATACATTTTTATATCCATTGTATTATTTATTGCTCTGCCACCCACTGCACTATCAGCTGTCAGGGTTGGTACTGTGGAACCCCAATCACTGAGTGTCGGCATTATTGGAACAAACACAGCTTCATAGTTATTTATCTCTTTGCAAAAACGGATCTTATCAATACCATCCAGACTTGGTTCGCAGAGAATTGTGAAGTGCTATCAGATTGTACCTACTTCCATTAGCAAATATAATGTGGAGCTTCTGACAATACTTGAAAGACAGTGGTAGCCTCCTCATAGCCTTTCTGCCCCACGCTGACTTACTACTTAGACTTAGTTCCTCCCTCACTGTTGAGTGCATTGGGCAGCAAGGCTTTGCCATTCTGTTCAATCATAGGACATTTCCTCAGTCCTTGCCAAGTTGAGGTCTTGCGCTTCTAGGTCTTTAAGGAAGGTTTTTCTCCACGTGTGTTTTGGTTGTCCTCTTCTTCCATTAGGGAACAATGCCATTATTACATTGGGCCATTGGCATTCTCTGTATGTGACCTGCAAATTTCATCCGGCATATTTCTATGTCTTAACTGAGTGGTTGTGTTTTAGTTTTCTTGTATACTTATTTGTTGGTGATGTGGTTAGTGTGTTTTTCTTAAACAACGTTGTTGGAAGGTATCCAGTTTTTTCCTCATTCTTACTGTGATTTTCCAGGTCTCGCTGGCATAGAGTGCTGTAGGAAGTAATATGCACCTGAAGAGCTTGACTTGTATCATCTTGGATATTCCATCACTAGCCCATTATGGGGGCATTCTTCTGAAGACAGCTGTGAAGACAGTTCACATTTGTCTCAACTTGTTCCGGTTCAATCTGCATGGCTTTTCTCAGTAAGTTTGTAATAACATCAACAATCTTAGTTCCACTTCTTACCCTAAAATGAGCTTTTGGATGAAATTGAAGCCCGCTACAGGTCTCACAAGGCTTACGTGGCTGACTAGGATAGGCACTCTGATGTCAAGATTGGGATCATTGTTGCCAGGTAGGTTGAAGGTAAGTTCCACCCAACCATCACATGGTATCTGTCCTCCAATTAGCTGCAGTTATATCCAGTCCTCGGTTTTCTATTAGTTCACTGAGAAGGCACAATTCTTGTTGAGATAGGTATTTCTGTTTCCATGGCAGATCAATAAGACTGACTTGGGCCCCAGTGTCTAGTAAAACATTCACAGTGTTTCTATTTAGATTACATTTTAATAAACACTTCTTACTAATTAGCTGAACTACTCGCTGTGATGGTGACTAGTCACTAGCTAATGAGTGAGACGGTGTGGGAAGATGATGATCAGTCGGCATGACTGAATTCTTAGTGCCTGCATGGGACTTATGACTTGGCCCGGTCACAGGTGGTCCCTCTGCCATGACCGGGTTGCATTTCCCGACGATTTAGGCCTATTCAAGCAACCAATCGCTCGATGACCTTTACCTCCATAGGCTAAACAGTGGCTGCAGTTGGGATGGCGATGGGCGACACAATCAAAACAGCCATATGGTCTTTCTTTGATTCTCGACTTTGTTTGTTACATGGACAGGTGGACTGGGAATTTGGCTTCGCAGCTGAAGCTATTGCTGCAGGCGTGGTAGCTTTTGTATGCAGGGAGTTTACGATTTCCGTTAGAGCTTTGACTAGAGTATTGAGCTGATGAATGAGCTCATCTTTAGTTTTTGTATAAAATACGTTTTTCTTCTATAATTAGACTTGTGGTGGCTTTATTGCTGTGAGCCTGAGCAGTTTTAAGATGGGTGCTAACGTCCCAAGCGTTGTTTCCTTTCTCTCTCCTCGCTTGTTGTATTGTTTATTAATTTTTTGTTTTTATTCAGTCATTGGTGGAGCTAAGGATAATATTTGAATATTTGTTTTTAATATTGTTGTGCAGCACTTTGGAAGCATGTTTGTTGTTTAAATGTGCTATACAAATAAAATGGATTGATTGGAATGATTGATAAACGTGTCTCAGAAGTGCATCATCTGTCACTGTTTGGTCTGAGAGGAAGTACTTTAATTCCACCTAATGTTAAAGACCAGGTACACTGTGCAAAGAAAGATATTCTGCACTTTTTGTGGCTCATACTTGATGTCAAGTACAGATTCTGGACAGGGAGGATGGATAGTACGAAAGAGGAGTGAGGGAAGCCATCTACGTCAAGGTTAAAAAAAACCATCCCTAAACAGAGGAGGTGGTCTGCGACAGCACCTGTCTCCCACATACAACACTGTAATTCCCAAAAGACTGCAATTTAGCCTCCAACAAATAACAGGAGTTATAAACATTCTGGTCACAGAAGGTGACCAGAATCTCATTTTTGCCATTTGTTTGCAACTGAATGGAATGCTAACGTGGGGATTCCGACTATTTTGGAGTGTTAGTAGTCGATACACAGCGATGGGTCTGCCACAAGATAGCTCAATGTTAACGAGAGAAAATTCCATTTCAAAGATTGTCGTTGGCATTGACTGAAGGATTGCCATTTTACATCTCAACAATTGTTGTTCTCACTACGATAGGGTGAAACTATCCTTTGCCCAGGCACACCCTCCTGGTGTTTGAGAGTAAATATTTGGGTTTTGGCACCAGCTGCCAGACTAAAGCTGACCAATTTAAGTCTAAGACGTGACCTGACCAATCTAAGACTATGAGCATGAACTGATGGAGCATTGTTGGATGAGAGGCAAAACATGTTCTAAGTCAAACGACAGTCAAACAGTCCAGTTACGAACAGTTGAATGCGTTGAAAATACAATGACCTGGATGAATGAAAACATCCATAGACATCTTTAGTATTACATTTAGCCTCTTCTGTTGGACTATATACTTGTACTACTTTCTTCTTTGAGTGTCTTGGAACCTTGCTGTGATGATACGGTCATTACAGGTCTCCAACTTATCATTGCCCTTTCAGCCGCTTTATGTAACACCATTTCTACTCTCCGAATGTGGTACTGTTCATGTCAAGAATACAGTAGTGTTTTTCCTTCACTTACAAGTTTCCCATTCCCCATCCAAAGTAGTTCACTTATCCCTAAGATGCTCAACTTGTAATTTCCAAACTGTCTCAGTAGCTGAGCTAAACATCCCCTCTGGTACAATGTCCCAACATTCCAGGTGGCGGTCTTCCTTTGTTTTGTCAGACAAATTGTTGCTCTTTCTCAGGACACAAGCTTCCCGTAGGCTTTCATTCAAGTCCGTCATACTTGGTTGGGGCAAGCTCCATCTCTCATGCCGGTTTATGGCATGGTTTTCGCTTGCTGTTTTTGTAGCAAAGTTGCTTTTTATGGGGTAGAGGTGCTTACCCTACCCCCAAACCTTCCTCCTTTATGCGGGCTTAGGACCGGCACAGCTTTGGAAAATCCACAACCAGAGGCGGAGCTCCATGCTGACTCAACATATTGTTGGTACTGTACTGTATGTACAGCAGCACTATAGACATAACCCAGGCTTGATCAAAGTGTAATACATTCATTTTAGAACATCTTATTTATTTGGCATTTTTTTCTCTGCCATTTGCAGCGTAGCTTGGGAACATAACTCTTGTGAGTATTCTGAAACTTTCAAAATAACTTCTTGTCTATCAGGACTAGTAAAATGTGTAATTAGTAAAACAATTTTCACATCCTTGCCTGTGAGTGATTTTTAACAGTGTGAAAGTTGCTAAATATCTCCCAGAGTTAATTCCAAACAGACAAGCTCACATAGTGACACCCTGACACTTCACAGTTAATAAACCAACCTTTTTATGGGGCTTTGGAGAAGCATGAGTTTGGAGAGAAGCAGAGATAATGATGGGAGTGATGGTAGAGAAAGACAACAGGGACTGAAGGCTCCATTATGTTACAGCGGATTGTTCCCCCTTCCCATGGACATGACGTGCACCTCCCAAAAACATGGCGTCAACGACAACGCAGACTGCAGAGCCCTGCTTAGTAATACTTGAAATGCATAAATTAGTGGATGAGAGAAAACATTTGTATGCCAATTTTGTTGTTAGCAGTGATGCTTGATATGCACAAGAAGTTCTGACACTTAAAACCAACTTTATTCACAACAAATAATCATAGCTCTCTACTGTCTGACAGCCCAACGTTGCAAGTTCGCTTGTCACTGCCACGACTTGTTCAAGGGGTTGCATAGCACACCTTTATAAACGTCTTCTCCTCAGGTTTTTGAGCAACATATACAATAAAAGTTCCAGCGCCAACAACAATCTAAATATTACAGTTGTCATTGTTCATTACTCCACAAAAATAAGGTAAACATTTAGTCAATGACAACTGTGCTTGCGCCTACAGAAAACACTGCCCCTAAGTGTTTTGATTGGGATTAGGTTGTATTCACCTCACATCACATCCGGCTCACTAAATATGTGAGGCTCGAAGTGGTGGGCCAGCGAGCGTCTGTTGTCATATAGCGTCTGGGCGGTGTTGAGCCTTTCTTGAAGAAAAATGCCCTATGCTTCTGTTGTTTTAGGCTGTTGGAACTAGGGCTGGGCGATATATCGATATACGCGATATATCGCGGATTTGTCTCTGTGCGATATAGAAAATGACTATATCGTGATATCGGAGTATACGTTCTCACACAGTTGCTTTTAGCTGCTGTCATTACACGACAGGCTCTTCCCACTCTTTCTTGTGTCTCCTCACAGACAGCAAGCGCACATTCTTACATACGTCGCATACTGTCACGACATACGTCACATACGTATACGCCCTCGAGCAGCAGAGACTTAGCAGCATGGCTAAAGTTAGCTGTGGTGCGACTGGTAATACGAGAGAAAGAAGGTGCAAATTTGGTAACAAATGAAGGAATAATTAATTCCCAAGAAAAACAGCAGGTGATCCATCGTCTGGAGGTGGTTTGGCTTCAAGTGGGAATATGTCGAACAGACAACCGTAATTTGTCAAGTGTGGGGCAAAAGTGTTTCTACAAAAAGTAGCAGCACTGCTAATACGTAGCATCATTTGAAAAGTCACCCGCAAGAGAATCAAGAGTGCTTACTCCGCATGTCAACATCTTTGTTCGGTGCCACACCATCAAAATGCCGAGGCAAACATTTCCACATCAACACCGTATGAAAAAAAGAGCCCACGACAAAAGGAGAAAACGTCCGCAGTAACTTACCACATAGCGAAGGACATACACTATTTGATTTCCTATTATGCAGCTCATTTTTATTTGACACTTATTGAAATATCTTGTGTGACATCATGTTTTTAAACTATTGTAGTGGCGTTCTGTACAAAAAGTGCACTTTAATTTAGTATTGTTTTGATAAGTCATCTTAGTGACGTCATGCACAAAAAAGTGCACTAATAGCTTGTTTTAAAATGTCTCTGACAATCTTGCACTTTCTGTTTTGGAAATGACATGAATGTTTGTGCCACTGCTTAATAACTGTTTAATAAATACAGTTTTGGTCAATTGTCTTAGTTGTGATTTCCTTCTCTGCCTGAAAGTTTAAAATGAGCATATATTAATGCAATATGAAGAAGAATGTTTTAATGTAGACACATAGAATCATCATACTGGTGTGATTATATGTATCAAGTGTTCATTCAAGGCTAAGGCAAAATATCGAGATATATATTGTGTATCGCGATATGGCCTAAAAATATCGAGATATTAAAAAAAGGCAATATCGCCAAGCCCTAGTTGGAACTGTTCAAATCGCAAAAAGGATTAAAGTTTCTTTAGAGTTCCTCGAGAGGTAATCAAGAAGGGCGGAATATGTCAAGATGTTATGAAACGACAAGAAAAGTATTACACACTGTAGTCCAAGGTAGCAGAGTCGAAGAACACAGGAGTTTGCTGTGATCACTTGAAGCACGAATGAGGCGGGACCCAGGATGGACCACTCCTCTTTGCATCAGTTGGTGACATCTCTGCGCTGCTTACTTGTCTACATTCAAGACGATCCCCTCCTGGTCTCCCAGTAGACTGGACTTTCACATGAAGTAGGGACTCGGGGTGACAACTCCTTATGCATCAGTCGGTGACGTCTCTGCGCCCCGACGTGTCTACATGCAAGAGGATCCCCTGCTGACACCACTATGGACTGCACTCTCACATTATTAACTGTATCTACTCGGCATCCATTGCACTGGTCACTCAGGTAGAGATCCCCACATCTGCGGTCCCTTCCAAGGTTTCTCGTTGTTCAAATTGGGTTGAGTTTTCCCTTACCCTGATGTGAGATCTGAGCCAAGGTTGTCGTTGTGGCTTGTGCAGCCCTTTGAGACAGTTGTGATAAAGGCTATATAATGAAACTTTGACGGATTGATTGAATTCAGCGAGTCAGATTAAAAGAAATAAAATGTCAGCAAAATCTAAAAGTTAGCTTTTACCAAAGGCAGCAATCATAAATTAAACTTTCAGCACGTATACAATGTTGACATCTATCGTTATATTTTGATAAAGACAGAAAAACATGTGTACTCACAAACGGCGCTTGCAACAAAAAGGCAACAGACATGGCTGTAAGAAGTTAAATCATGAAATTCAACCTTGCCCGAGCAAAAACAAAGCATGGTTTATTCAAGAGAGTCCTGATTTCCTTGACCCAGACACACACAAAGAAGCTGTTCCAAGTTTTCATTTGATTTGTCATGTAGAATAATATCTAGAGCATCAGATAGTTCGACATGTCTGGGAACCGACGGATAATCCTTGAGATCACTCAGCAAATCTTGTTATGATAATGTATATGAGTAAATTATATTGCATAGTTTGCATAGTTTGCATTTTTTGCGCGTATCGGCTTTTAGTGGTAAGAGCTAGGCACCTTGCATACTCAGATCGCACTCTGTTTTCTGCAGTCGCCATGTTGGTTTGGTGACCCATCACTTTGTTTACTTCCGTTTAACAGTCATATGTTTGAATACAACCTATTGCCCGTCAAGCACTCAACAGCAGAACTAGACTGTGACGACGTCAGAAGGCTGTGCGTAGTGCGGGCGCTGTAGCATGATATAGCCTTAAGGGCGTTCAAAGGATAAAGATTGGTGAGGAAGGTAGGAAAAAGCAAAGAGAGGAAATAGAGAATACAATGCGCATGAAAAGAATAAAGATGGAGAGCCATTGCAATAAATCCCTAAGTGTTGTTCCTGACTATCGGTTCTCCTTTTACCCAATTACCCAACCACATTCTGTATGTCTCTTCCTCACCCCAAAGTACGCTGCATTATTAATGCCTTTGGTGTAACCTCATCAGTCAGCACACCCAGCTGACAAGACAACATACTGTACTGTCTTCTCCACCAGTCCTCTTCAGGGGCCTTATTTGCCCAAAAACCTGCCGTACGCCCTTTTTCACGGTGAAAATGAGATGTAACAAGAGTGAACTTGACGTGGAAATGTGCGCTGCCTCAAGCCAACGTCATACTTCACGTACGGACATTTCTACGACAGAGGTGGTCGTTCGGGCTTTGCCTACATTTGATTTCAATAATGTAAAAAGATAGATGCAAGGACACAAAATTTACTTTTTCGCTAACACATTTATTGCTTTATATTCACCAATATTTGTTAGGACGTCTATTAGTTTATGTAAGTGATCATTTTGCTACCTATTACTGTCACAATGTGTTACTGTGACTCCAGCATCAGCTTGGCCAGTCGGGCAGACGACAGCAGCAGCTGGTGGTAGTTGCGACGGCTGATACCGCAAGTAGTTCTCCCGTGTTGTAATAATACATTAAATAATCAAATAAGAGTCAAAGTCTTTTGTATCCTTTTTGATATGCTGGCATGTTTACATTTGAAATATTACCAACCAAATATTACATCATTTTCACATTGAACTCTAATTGCGGCTGTGAGCAGGCTACTGTATTAACACATTTCGCAATAAATTACACAAATGTTATTCATATTCGGGGTAATCAGAGTCAGTTACTTTATTCTTGGTATTTTTCTCAACTTTTTCTTGCTTTTTTAATCACTTATCTTTCCATCAACCACTAATAATGGGGCGGCATGGCGTAGTGGGTAGAGCAACCGTGCCAGAAACCTGAGGGTTGCAGGTTCGCTCCCCGCCTCTTACCATCCAAAAATCGCTGCCGTTGTGTCCTTGGGCGGGACACTTCACCCTTTTCCCCCGGTGCCACTCACACCGGTGAACTGAATGATGAATGATAGGTGGTGGTCGGAGGGGCCGTTGGCGCAAATTGCAGCCACGCTTCTGTCAGTCTACCCCAGGGCAGCTGTGGCTATGAAAGTAGCTTACCACCACCAGGTGTGAATGAATGATGGGTTCCACATGTAAAGCGACTTTGGGTACTTAGAAAAGCGCTATATAAATCCCAGTTATTATTATTATTATTAATAATGGTTCTTGGGCGCTTTTGTGTGTTTTCGTTACTTTTCCTTTTCGGGCCATTTTGTGTTTGGTTGTGCTCACGCAAAGAGCTGTTAGCGCTCTCTTTGCCCCCAGCGCTATGGGGAGCGTGGCCGGACATTCCCGTGGAACTACGGAAAAAGCGTGCCAAACACAAAGATGAAGGAGCGTAGAAGGAAATGTAATCCTGCAATTCCCTCTGTCCTCATGGGGAATGTACATTCTTGTCCGAACTCAAAAAGAGTACGCCGTGTGCAGTATCATGTGCTTTACGAAAACTACACGCGGACTTCCCGGACCACAGCGCGTCTCTACCCTGCTTCACAACCTCACGGGCAGATAGAGACACACTCTTGAGCGGTAAGAAGAAAGGCAGTGGGATTGCCATCTTGGTGAACGAGAGGTGGCGTAATCCTGGACATATTATTGTAAAGGAGTGTGTTTGTATGCCGGACATCAAACTTCTGGCTGTTGGAATTCGACCATATTATTTGCCAAGGCAGTTTACTTCTGTAATCTTAATTGGAGTGTACATCCTTCCTTCTGCAGACGAGGCTGCTGCTTGCGACACCATTCATGCCACTGTTGCTAGGCAACAGACCAAACACCCCGATGCCCTTCTCATTTCGGGTGACTAATCATGCTACTTTGGACTCAATTTTACCTACTTTGCACCAATATAGGCACTGTGCAACAGGGGACAATACAATTCTGGACCTACTGTATGCAAATTTAAAAGATGCATATAGTGCCACTGCCCTGCCCTCCTTGGGATGGTCTGATCACAATCTTGTGCTGTTAACACCTCAATATGTTCCTCCTGTCTCAACAATAAGAGTGCTTGTCTCGCTCTGCAGGACTGTTTTGAGACCACAGACTGGGACGTGCTCTGTAAGCCTCACGGGACAGACATTGATAGCATCACAGACTACATACATTTCTGTGAGTACTCCATCATCCCTACAAAAACTGTCCACTGTTACCCAAATAACAAGCCCTGAATCACCAGCCAGCTAAAGGTGCTGCTGAATAAAAAGAAGCTAGCCTTCAGATCTGGTGATCGGGACGAGTTAAGGAGGATACAGTGGCAGCTTAAAGTTCAGCTGCGAGAAGGGAAAGATGCCTACAGAAGGAACTGGAGGCCAAACTCCAGCAGAATAACACTCGGGATGTGTGGAAGGGAATGAAAACCATCACAGGCTTCAATAACAAAGCCAAATTGCTGGATGGGGGTGTAGATAGAGCCAACGAGCTGAATTTGTTTTTTAATAGATTTATTTAATCCACAAACTCCTTCACTGTTGCCTGCGACTGCTGCCTCACACCCCCCCACTTCCATCCCCACTGAGAAAGCCAGCCCGGTGTGTCTGACACCTGGCCATGTGAGATGACAGCTGGAGAGAGTCAACCCAGCCAAATCAGCAGGCCCTGACCGATCAACCCCTGGGTTCTGAAGACATGTGCTGCTCAGCTGACTGAGATCCTGCACTTCATCTTCAACCTGAGTCTGAAGTTAGAAACGATAACAGCGCTATGAAAACATCCTGCATAGTGCCGGTGCCCAAGAAGCCCATCCCATCGGGCTTGAATGATTTCAGACCAGTTGCCCTGACATCTCATGTCGTGAAAGTCCTTGAGAGACTTTTGCTGGCTCAGTTAAGACCCCTGGTGGCTCCTTCCCTGCACACTGTATAGTTTGCGTATCAGCCCCATGTTGGGGTGGATGATGCTGTTATCTACCTGCTGCATCGTGCTCTCTCTCATCTGGATGGTGGGAGGGGCACTGTGAGGATCTTGTTATTTGATTTCTCCAGTGCCTTTGACACTATCCAGCCATTTCTGATGAGTGACAAGTTGCTCAGGATGGGTGTCAGTTCATCTACTGCCTCCTGGATCACTGTTTACCCTGTCGGATACTGTGGTTAGTGGTGTAGGTGCTCCACAGGGGACTGTCCTGTGTCCTTTCCTGTTCACCCTCTACACCTCAGACTTCCAGTATAGTTCCAGGTCCTGCCACCTGCAGAAATACTCTGACGACTCTGCTGTGGTCAGGTGTATCAGGGAAAGACGGGAATTTGAGTATATGACACGGATCGCTGACTTTGTGGAGTGGTCTCAGGCAAACCATCTGCTCCTTAATGTGGACAAGACTAAGGAGCTGGTCATCGACTTCAAGAAGAAAATGACCCCTATGGAGCCCATCAACATCCAGGGCCGGGAGGTGGCAGAAGTGGGGCAGTACAAGTACCTGGGAGTCCACTTGAACAGCAGACTGAACTGGAAGGACAACAGCAAAGCTGTATACAAGAAGGGCATGAACAGACTATTTTTCCTTAGGAAGCTTAGGTCCTTTAATGTGTGCAGCAAGCTGTTGGAGATATTTTTTCAGTCTGTTAGGGCAGTGCCCTGTACTTTGCAGTAGTTTGTTTGTCCTTCATTCCGCACTCCATCCAGCTGTATAATCACTCGCCATACAGCAATAGATTATATTTGTCTATTACCTGACCGATTCTATGTTAGCTACCTCTCTTTGTTTATAATGTACTGTATATTTTCTGCTGGATCTACCCTTTTTTTCATGCTGCCCTTTTTTTTTTGCTGCAGCTGTTACATATACTGTAATATTGTACATAGTAATTGGGCTGTGTTATGTATATTGTATATACTATGTATATAATATGTAAATATTACATGTGTTATATTTACATTGCTATTATGGTACATTTTTAGTCTATGTTATACCTTTTGTTTTCATCCTCTTTTTGTGCCCCAGTGTGCATTATCCTTTCCATCCTTATCCTTTCCATTCTTTGTAACTGAGCTACTAACTACTGTGTAGAACAATTTTTCTTGTGGATCATTAAAGTTTGTCTAAGTCTAAGAGTCACCCACCTCTTCTGAAGTTTTGCATATCATTGCAGGGATTATCATCTCAAACGGGGTGCAGCACTGATTTATCTCTGGTCCTCCTCGTCTGTTTTGGCCTTGGACTTTTATCTTCTTCTTCACTTTCTTCCTGACACAACCATTTATTTTTTTATTTCAGCCTGTGATCAGTTTTCAGAGCAATGAATGGCCCACAATCCCCCTGTCATTTGCTGCAAACACGAGAAAGAAGCACCTCCTACTGAACTGGGATTGGGCAGAGTGTGCAGATCTCAGGCACATGGTTAATTTTAATATGATTTGCGTATTTATAAAGCTGCATGGCTTGGACGTGGTCTGGACATGCCCAGCCACGCAGACATCTGCAGTCATTCCCAGGTTGATTGCAATGTTTTTAGTTGAAAATCCATGCAACTCTTAATACATGAGGCCCCTGGTCCACAATGTAAGATTAAAACAAAACCTTTTTAGTCTTGCGTCCACACGTTTTCTGTACCACCAAGTCACGGGAAAGTCAGACCATGAGTGAGGAGTGGGGTATACTGTGGTTGATTACCAGTAAATCAAAGAACTGACAAATCAAACGTTCACATCTGCAGGCAATGTTCCGTGTGTTGCGCTTAAATATCACCACAGATGATTTACCATTTTGAAACCGTGAATATCTGACTAAATAATCTTCTTTTAGCATATATTGCTTAACGTTCTGTAATACTTCCACACACAAGTTAATATTCCAAATATCTTGCTTTTCAATTTACACAGAAACAGAAATCCTGACCCTCAAGCTCTTTGGTGATGCATGGCACCTTAATACAGTGGTATATTGTATATAAGAAATGTTTTTTGAAAAACAACACAATACAATTTGCTACAATTATAATGGTGTAATAATAATGTCTAGCATTTACCTTGGAGAGCAGATTAAACTGATGTCTCCTTTGAGCTGTTTCTCCGTCATGAAACAATAGGAATTCTTATTGGTGTTTATGTTGCACACGGCGTCTTTGAATGACGGACCGGACATGTATGTCTGCGTAAGACCCAGTGAGTGAGCAAGTCTAAGGTTCGAGAGTTACGAGACAGAACAAACGCAATCAATCAATCAATGTTTACTTACACAGCCCTAAATCACGAGTGTCTCAAAGGGCTGCACAAGCCACAACTGAAATACCACACACCATTTGGCAGCTATTCCACATTTTCATGGATACATGACCATGGTTTGGATGTTGTTTTAGCGCAGAGGCTAAATTCTGCTTCCAGTGTTGCAGACTGACGGGGCTGTGGTCTGATTGCCTTGTTGAGTCGCATTCACGGTTCGTCATGTTTTTAAAGATTTGGTTTTCTGATTCAATGGGTATTGTTCTTCTCAGCAACTGTATCACTTCTGGTGGTTGTATAACAAAATTGTGTCGATCTCTGGCTGTGGGCTGTGGACAATTACTACAAGGTGCGAGTAATGCTTGTAACTCAAACGCGTGCTCAAAATGTAAGGCATAACAATTCGCCTCGAGACAGCTCATATCTCAAAATAGTGATGTTACTCAAAATACTAAAAAGTTGAGCTACTCGTACGTTGAGGTACCACTGTATAAAGATTTTTTTTTTATTGCTTACGTTGAAAAGGAAAGTTAGTATCCCTCCCTGAATAACCATAGATGTGTTTGTGTTTAACATTTCATTTTGGGTGGGAATGGTTTTCAACCACCCCCCTATCTTGTGTGATGACTGTATTATGAAAATAGTATATATCTGTATCATAAATCAATTTAAGTGGACCCCGACTTAAACAAGTTGAAAAACTTATTCGGGTGTTAGCATTTAGTGGTCAATAGTACGGAATATGTACTTCACTGTGCAATCTACTAATAAAAGTTTCAATCAATCAATCAAAACCAGTACGCCAACTAAGTTTTTACCAAACATGTCATGTCTGTGTTGATCGTGTTTTTGTTTTAGTCATGTTTTGTTTTTGTTTAGTTATTGGACTCTTTAGTTTCTGGTTGTTCACTCCCTTGTTTTGTTTCCATAGCAACCCATTAGTTTTCACCTGTCACGTCACGCACCTGTTTCACGTTTTGAGTCACGCACCTGTTTTCGTTAATCATGTCTGTGTTATTTAAGCTTTTCTTTTTCTGTTGGTCAGCCTGGCGACATCCGCATTTATGCTCTGCACACTATTTATCCTCAAGCCATGTTCACAGTCCCATTCCACAGTAAGTGTTTTGTACCGTGTTCTTAGTTAATTGCCTTTGTGCTATAGTCTTTTTGGTTTCATAGTTTGTTCTCCGCCACTATGCGCGCCTTTTGTTTGCTTCTTCTTCTTTTTTTTGTCCTTTGTTAGTGTAAAAAATAAAATATGTACTCACATTCCCGTCTCGCCCGAGCCAACTTTTTGTTGCCTTCTGGAAAAACTAAACCCAAGGACCAAGTCTTGACAAAACAGTTCTCTAAAATATCTAGCACAAAAAGAGAATATGAACAAATGAAACATTTGACAAATGGAACATCAAAAAGTTGCAAGTTATATATATTTTTTTAGTTCAAACAATCAACAACATCATTTTTAATATGTTTTACTTTAATTTACTCATTACCCAGGGAGCTGGAGGGATTGGTCTACATACTGAGTGCAGTTCAGAATCCACTGTATCTACGGTGCATGCTTTTTACCTACCAGAATATGTTGCTGATGTTCATATACATAGTCAGATGATTGATTAATTGTCTGATAACCCTTATGGTAACACTAAATTCAATGTGGATGATTTATGGTACAGTATTATTATGTAAGTACTGAAGAAGGTGCAATGCTCCTTGGGTGCAATAACATAATTTCCTGCATGTGCTTAATCGTGCCCTTGACTTCATTAAATATTGAATTAGTCGTGACCAATGATCTCATCTCAACTGTCAGCTGAGTTGTATAAGACATCATCTATTTATTGCAACACAACCTCTGTATTTCTGGGTTTCCTATCTTGACTTGTACATTGCTACCAGTAAACCCTGTCTCCTCTCGCCATTCTCCTCCATTGATTGTCCTCTCCTCATCCTGCTTACATGTTATTGTATACTGAAACCCCCCTTCGCTGATCTATTTCACCTTAATCCTGACGAAGAAAGGCCAGGGTGACGAGTAAGAGGTGGAGGTGCTGGGAGAAGACAATAGAGGGAAGATGAAAGAGGAGAAGATGATGAAAAAGAAATGAGAGGGAAGAAGAAATGAAGGAATATACTTTACAATTTCCTGACCAGATTTAGAGAAAGAAAAGGTCTTAACAAGATGACAGTGTGGTGTGCATGTGAGTGTGTGCGTTCATGGTGGAGCTCAGAAAAAGGGGAAAATACAGTGCTAATGAGAATGTCTCATTAAAGAGAGCTTTAATATAGGACAGTCAGGACAGGAGATTTAATGAATTCTTGCACACACACGCACACAAATCAGAAAAAAATGTTACAGCAATCCACCTGCCACAGAGCCAATTAAAATATTTTTTTGGAACCAGTTCTGACACAAATATCATAAAAGAAAAGGGTGAATGACTAAAAGAGTTTGATGCATTTGCACCATTTTGTTAGTTCAGAACAGGCTAGATCAGGGGTCGGCAACCCGTGGCTCCGGAGCCGCATGCGGCTCTTTGATCACTCTGATGCAGCTCAGCTGCATACTTGCCGACCCCCCGATTTTCCTGGGAGACTTCCGGATTTAAGTGCCTCTCGCAGAAAACTCACGGGATCAATATTCTCCGATTTTCACCCTTACAATAATAATAAGGGCGTGCCATGATGGTACAGCATTTAGCACCCCCTACAATCTGTACAAATAGCGTGCAAGCCCAGCCTCTTATTATATGCATCTTCAGCTAACCACACAGGTTACACTGACGGTGGCCATATAAAACAACTTTAACACTCTTACTAATAATGCGCCACACTTTGAACCAAAACCAAACAAGAATGACAAACACATTTCGGGAGAACATCTGCACCTTAACACATCATAAACACAACCGAACAAATACCCAGAATCCCATGCAGCCCTGACTCTTCCGGGCTACATTATACACCCCTGCTACCACCATTATACACCCCTGCTACCACATTTTTGATGTAAAAATAATCATGTTAGTGCTGTAGGTACTGTGAAGCCTCTAAAACGAAAAATATATATTTCTATGATTTTATCTGAGCATAGAAAGAAGGAAAACAGAGATTTGACTGTCATGTCTTTACACTGGAACAACATAAGAGCAGAGTGACAAACCAGGCTCCTGTCAAATAAATTGTAGACTAGACGAAACCTCCATTTAGGTTAGCTTTCCACAGTTTTGTAATTTTTCATCTAACTCTGATCTAATATGACTTTTAATGCACAATAACGAAATTACTTGTACCGTATTTTTCGGACTATAAGTCACAGTTTTTTTTCATAGTTTGGCCAGGGGTGCGACTTATACTCAGGAGCGACTTATGTGTGAAATTATTAACACATTACCGTAAAATATCAAATAATATTATTTAGCTCATTCACGTAAGAGACTAGACGTATAAGATTTCATGGGATTTAGCGATTAGGAGTGACAGATTGTTTGGTAAACGTATAGCATGTTCTATATGTTATAGTTATTTGAATGACTCTTACCATAATATGTTACGTTAACATACCAGGCACGTTCTCAGTTGGTTATTTATGCGTCATATAACGTACACTTATTCAGCCTGTTGTTCACTATTCTTTATTTATTTTAAATTGCCTTTCAAATGTCTATTCTTGGTGTTGGGTTTTATCAAATAAATGTCCCCAAAAAATGTGACTTATACTCCAGTGCGACTTATATGTTTTTTCCTTCTTTGTTATGCATTTTCGGCCGGTGCGACTTATACTCCAGAGCGACTTATACTCCGAAAAATACGGTATTGTCTTTGCAAAGTAAAATCGGTGATGTCTGTTTCCATAAACTGTTCTCCTTTTTGCCAGGCAGTGCACAATTATCTTTTTAAATATATTTCACCTTTCTCGATGTTGCCTTTTTAAACTAAACGGCAATGATAAGGACGTTTGTCCCTGCAATTCTAACTAATTACCTCAGTTTTATCTAAAGTTCCATCAAGATTTATTTTGAAACGAAAGTGGGCGCAGAGTACATCGCTCTAACTATCACAGGTGTGTGACATGATCACTGCCTATATGCGTGCCGCACATAAACTTTGATTAATCATCATTCATTTATGGTAACACAATTAAATAATGTATTAATCACATATGTTAATGTGTTAACATTGACAGCCCTAATATATGTGTGTTTATATATATATATATATATATATATATATATATATATATATATATATATATATATATATATATATATATATATATATATATATATCCATCCATCCATCCATTTTCTCACTACAGCGTGTGTTCAGAATCCTTGGCATTAGAGGACTGCAGTCGAGAAAAGCCACCAAGAACATCCTAGAGGCCGCAGAAAAGGCCTCCCGGTGGCTGTGGATCCGTAGGGGGGATCCGTGGTGCGCTACTTGGACACAGGCCGGGGTCTGATCACCCTCGGCTGGGTCGCCCGGGCGAGGGTGTCTGATGATTAAAGACCCGAAACACCCTATGACCCCGGGTTTATCACTGATGACGTGTCCAAGCATCACCGTGAGGTGTATTCAAGTTCTATATATATATATATATATATATATATATATATATATACAGGTAAAAGCCAGTAAATTAGAATATTTTGAAAAACTTGATTTATTTCAGTAATTGCATTCAAAAGGTGTAACTTGTACATTATATTTATTCATTGCACACAGACTGATGCATTCAAATGTTTATTTCATTTAATTTTGATGATTTGAAGTGGCAACAAATGAAAATCCAAAATTCCGTGTGTCACAAAATTAGAATATTACTTAAGGCTAATACAAAAAAGGGATTTTTAGAAATGTTGGCCAACTGAAAAGTATGAAAATGAAAAATATGAGCATGTACAATACTCAATACTTGGTTGGAGCTCCTTTTGCCTCAATTACTGCGTTGATGCGGCGTGGCATGGAGTCGATGAGTTTCTGGCACTGCTCAGGTGTTATGAGAGCCCAGGTTGCTCTGATAGTGGCCTTCAACTCTTCTGCGTTTTTGGGTCTGGCATTCTGCATCTTCCTTTTCACAATACCCCACAGATTTTCTATGGGGCTAAGGTCAGGGGAGTTGGCGGGCCAATTAAGAACAGAAATACCATGGTCCGTAAACCAGGCACGGGTAGATTTTGCGCTGTGTGCAGGCGCCAAGTCCTGTTGGAACTTGAAATCTCCATCTCCATAGAGCAGGTCAGCAGCAGGAAGCATGAAGTGCTCTAAAACTTGCTGGTAGACGGCTGCGTTGACCCTGGATCTCAGGAAACAGAGTGGACCGACACCAGCAGATGACATGGCACCCCAAACCATCACTGATGGTGGAAACTTTACACTAGACTTCAGGCAACGTGGATCCTGTGCCTCTCCTGTCTTCCTCCAGACTCTGGGACCTCGATTTCCAAAGGAAATGCAAAATTTGCATGGTTGGGTGATGGTTTGGGGTGCCATGTCATCTGCTGGTGTCTGTCCACTCTGTTTCCTGAGATCCAGGGTCAACGCAGCCGTCTACCAGCAAGTTTTAGAGCACTTCATGCTTCCTGCTGCTGACCTGCTTTATGGAGATGGAGATTTCAAGTTCCAACAGGACTTGGCGCCTGCACACAGCGCAAAATCTACCCGTGCCTGGTTTACGGACCATGGTATTTCTGTTCTAAATTGGCCCGCCAACTCCCCTGACCTTAGCCCCATAGAAAATCTGTGGGGTATTGTGAAAAGGAAGATGCAGAATGCCAGACCCAAAAACGCAGAAGAGTTGAAGGCCACTATCAGAGCAACCTGGGCTCTCATAACACCTGAGCAGTGCCAGAAACTCATCGACTCCAGGCCACGCCGCATTAACGCAGTAATTGAGGCAAAAGGAGCTCCAACCAAGTATTGAGTATTGTACATGCTCATATTTTTCATTTTCATACTTTTCAGTTGGCCAACATTTCTAAAAGTCCCTTTTTTGTATTAGCCTTAAGTAATATTCTAATTTTGTGACACACGGAATTTTGGATTTTCATTTGTTGCCACTTCAAATCATCAAAATTAAATGAAATAAACATTTGAATGCATCAGTCTGTGTGCAATGAATAAATATAATGTACAAGTTACACCTTTTGAATGCAATTACTGAAATAAATCAAGTTTTTCAAAATATTCTAATTTACTGGCTTTTACCTGTACATACTTACACCTGATTTCACCATGTCACGTCTCTGATGTAATAAGCAATGTGGAAGGTTTTGTTGGTGAAAGTCATATTAAAGGTCATGCAAATCTTGAAACAAATGCTTTTAGTGAAATAAACGAACCCCCAAAGATGTGGAGTGGTCTTTTACCACTCATTTGACTGACTTTCAGAGACATACTGTATTCTACACGCAGATGCTAGAAATACTACCTCAATGAGCTTATCACCAGGTTAGGGACCAAGTATACAGTATGTGTGAATTATAGATGACAGAGTTCCTCTTTGTGGTTGTTAGCGGGGCCCAAGGGACGCACTTGGTCGAGGGGGCTGATATGAACTAGACCAGAGATGCACACACTTTTTCAGCAAGCGGGCTGTTGAGGTGATATACCGTGTGTGTGTGTGTGTGTGTGTATATATATTAACTTAATATATATATATATATATATATATATTGTGTGTGTGTGTGTGTGTGTGTATGCGTATATATATATATGTACATATATGTATGTGTATATACTTGTGTATATATATATATATATATATATATATATATATATATATATATATATATATATATATGTATGTGTGGGAAAAAAAAATCACAAGACTACTTCATCTCTACAGGCCTGTTTCATGAGGGGTTCCCTCAATCATCAGGAGATTTTAATGGGAGCATTCACATACCATGGTTTATATAGGGCACAGAGTGGGTGGGTACAGGCTGGCGTAGGGGCGTGGTGATTGGCTCATGTGTTACCTAGGAGGTGTTTCCGTCTGTGGCGGCATGCTGATACAATTTCGCTGCGCTTGTTGAGGGATGACAGGTCTGGACGGTATATAATAAACAGTTTCTCTTTCAAGCATAGGTTGCATCTTTTATTACCACTATTGTAAGGTGTGCTGGATGCAAGAATTTGCCATGTTATTGAATATTCAATATTCAATATTATTATTATATAGTCTTGTGATTTTTTTTCCCACACATACATATATTGCGCTCTACTACGGTATCGAGCACTATTTTTTGGATAACCTTATTAAGACATATATATATATATATATATATATATATATATATATATATATATATATATATATATATATATATATATATATATGTATATATGTGTATTCATATATATGTATTTTTTCCCTCTTTATACTCCTGTTTATCTATTGTCCTCCAGTGTTTGTGCCTTGTTTGCATGGGAACAAATAGGCGGATGATCGTAAGACCTAATTACTTTACTTCCCCAACTGGCTCGGTCACATCTACTACCAGATTAAATTCACCTGATTTCATCATGTCACGTCGCCATTGTAATAAGCAATGTGGAAGGTTTTGTCTGTGCAGGTCATGCAAAACTTGAACTGAATGCTTTCAGTGAAGATACTGACCCCCAAAGATGTGGAGTGGTCTTTTACCACTCATTTGATTGACTTTCAGAGACATAATATATTGTACACGCCGATGCTAAGAATACTACCTCAATGAGCTAATCACCAGGTTAAGGGCCAAGTATACAGTCTGTGTGAATTATAGATGACAGGGTTTCTATCTGCGGTTGTTAGCGGGGCCCAAGGGACATACTTGGTCGATGGGGCTGATATGGACAAGATCAGAGATGCACACACTTTTTCAGCAGGCAGGCTGTCGAGGTGATCTACAAACCCCGTTTCCATATGAGTAGAGAAATTGTGTTAGATGTAAATATAAACGGAATACAATGATTTGCAAATCATTTTCAACCTATATTCAGTTGAATATGCTACAAAGACAACATATTTGATGTTCAAACTGATAAACATTTTTTTTTTTGCAAATAATCATTAACTTTAGAATTTGATGCCAGCAACACGTGACAAAGAAGTTGGGAAAGGTGGCAATAAATACTGATAAAGTTGAGGAATGCTCATCAAACACTTATTTGGAACATCCCACAGGTGAACAGGCACATTGGGAACAGGTGGGTGCCATGATTGGGTATAAAAGTAGATTCCATGAAATGCTCAGTCATTCACAAACAAGGGTGTGGCGAGGGTCACAAATGCGTGAGCAAATTGTTGAACAGTTTAAGAAAAAACTTTCTCAACCAGCTATTGCAAGGAATTTAGGAATTTCACCATCTACGGTCCGTAATATCATCAAAGGGTTCTGAGAATCTGGAGAAATCACTGCACCTAAGCAGCTAAGCCCGTGATCTTCGATCCCTCAGGCTGTACTGCATCAACAAGCGACATCAGTGTGTAAAGGATATCACCACATGGGCTCAGGAACACTTCAGAAACCCACTGTCAGTAACTACAGTTGGTCGCTACATCTGTAAGTGCAAGTTAAAACTCTCCTATGCAAGGCGAAAACCGTTTATCAACAACACCCAGAAATGCCGTCGGCTTCGCTGGGCCTGAGCTCATCTTAGATGGACTGATACAAAGTGGAAAAGTGTTCTGTGGTCTGACGAGTCCACATTTCAAATTGTTTTTGGAAACTGGACATCGTGTCCTCCGGACCAAAGAGGAAAAGAACCATCCGGATTGTTATAGGCGCAAAGTTGAAAAGCCAGCATCTGTGATGGTATGGGGGTGTATTAGTGCCCAAGACATGGGTAACTTACACATATGTGAAGGCGCCATTAATGCTGAAAGGTACATACAGGTTTTGGGGCAACATGTGTTGCCATCCAAGCAACGTTACCATGGACGCCCCTGCTTATTTCAGCAAGTCAATGCCAAGCCACGTGTTACATCAACGTGGCTTCATAGTAAAAGAGTGCGGGTACGAGACTGGCCTGCCTGTAGTCCAGACCTGTCTCCCATTGAAAATGTGTGGCGCATTATGAAGCCTAAAATACCACAACAGAGACCCCTGGAATGTTGAACAACTTAAGCTGTACATCAAGCAAGAATGGGAAAGAATTCCACCTGAGAAGCTTAAAAAATGTGTCTCCTCAGTTCCCAATTGTTTACTGAGTGTTGTTAAAAGAAAAGGTGATGTAACACAGTGGTGAACATGCCCTTTCCCAACTACTTTGGCATGTGTTGCAGCCATGAAATTCTAAGTTAATTATTATTTGCAAAAAAAAAATAAAGTTTATGAGTTTGAACATCAAATATCTTGTCTTTGTAGTGCATTCAATTGAATATGGGTTGAAAAGGATTTGCAAATCATTGTATTCCGTTTATATTTAGGGTTTGTACTTTG
Organism: Nerophis lumbriciformis; assembly: GCF_033978685.3. Lineage (NCBI taxonomy): Eukaryota > Metazoa > Chordata > Actinopteri > Syngnathiformes > Syngnathidae > Nerophis > Nerophis lumbriciformis. The sequence continues at coordinate 30,014,542 of NC_084557.2, read as the reverse complement.
TGTGTGTGTGTATATATAACTTTCCAAGTTTCCCTGAGAATCATAAACTAATATTTAGTTGCGTAACCACGGCTTCTGATAACTGCTTCACATCTGTGGTACATGGAGTCGACCAGCTTCTGGTACCGGTCAACAGGTATTGTAACCGAGGACAATTGCACTATGTTTCACAATTCCTCTTCATTTCTTGGTTTTGCCTCATGAACAGCATTTTTGTCAGCCCACAAGTTTTCTATGGAATTAAGGTCCAGAGATTGTGATGGCCACTCCATTACTTAAATTCCGTTTGTCTAGAACCATGATTTTGTTCGCTTGCTGGTGTGTTGGTGTCATTGTCTTGTTGAAACACCCATTTCCATGGCATTACCTCTTCAGCATACGGAAACATGACTTCTTCCAGTATTCTAATGTACTCAAAATTGATCTATGATCCCTGGTATGCGATAAATAGGACCATCACCGTAGTACGAGAAACAACCTCATATCATGATGCTTGCACCACCATGTTTCACTGTGTACTGTGGCTTGAATTCAGTGTTTGCAGGCCGTCTGACAAACTGTCTGTGGCCCATAGACCCAAAAAGAACAGTCTTACTCTCATCAGTCCACAAAATAGTATGCCATTGTTTAGGCCAGTTAATGTGTTCTTTGGAAAATGTTAACTGCTTTAGCACATGTATTTTTTTTAACAATGGGACTTTGCGGGGGCTTCTTGCTGGTAGTTTGGCACCACACAGACATCGTCTGAATGTTAAAATACTCACAGGCAATCTTAGCTCGTCTTTGATCCTCCTGGAGCTAGTCAGTGGCTGAGCCTTGGCCGTTTTGGTTATTCAGCCTATCATTTTTTGCACTTTAAAGGTTCTCCTCTCTTAGACACAGTTTTTTTAATCAAAAAACGCTCTGCATCTGAACATCTTGAACGACCTGTTTTGCTCTGTTCTTCAAGGACAAATGCACAGCCAGCATATGCAGCGTCAGTTGCCTTGATCCTTAAATAAGGGCCACCTGTTTAACACATATTTTTTTCACATAGTCAATGACCTCACAAATTTTACTCAGCGCTGCTATTTTTTTTTTACTAGCACCGTTCAGTAAATGATTATGTTTCATAGAATCAGCAGCATGCACGTCATGCCTGTTCAGTCTGTTGGTGTTCTATACATTTACTAAACCCTCTCGTAACTTACTTGCCGTGTAGAAGTTGAAATTCTAATAAAAACATTGATTTATCTTGCTAGTGACTATTATTATTTTGAACACTATATATCTCGCCCTCTTATGGCATCTGGAACATAATGCCAGAACTACGTACATACGTGACATGTGTACGCGCATTACCTTTTGGTGTTGTTAGCTAATAATAGCGATTTGGATAGTCAGCATTAGCTGTCATTGAATGTATATTGTATTATACAAACCCCGTTTCCATATAAGTTGGGAAATTGTGTTAGATGTAAATATAAACGGAATACAATGATTTGCAAATCATTTTCAACCCATATTCAGTTGAATATGCTACAAAGACAACATATTTGATGTTCAAACTGATAAACATTTTTTTTTTAGTTGAGTTGAGTTTGAGTTTATTTCGAACATGCAAGTATACAACATGATACATCACAATCTCCAGTTTCTCTTTTCAACATGTTCGAAAAGGAGTAGGAAGAAGCAGAGTTTATTTAATCCTACCCCTTTTCTTTTACATAACAGTTGCTAAAACTTTTGTTCACTTCCTGTTCTCAATTTATTCACAATATACTCCATAAGTAATCACAATAAAATAAGTAAATAAATAATAATTGGTGAAGTAAGTTACATTTCATATGTTGAGATAAGTAAGATTATTTTGTGAGTGAAAGAATGAAAGAATGGATGAGTTAAATAAATTCAGAATGTTTATCATGGTTCTTCTTCTTTGTACTTTGTAAACACTTTAAGTTTGAAGAGTTTCTTGAAGTGGATCATATTAGTACATTGTTTGATTGCTTTGCTTAATCCATTCCATAATTTAATTCCACATACTGATATACTGAAGGTCTTAAGTGTTGTACGTGCATACACATGTTTTTTTTGTGCAAATAATCATTAACTTTAGAATTTGATGCCAGCAACACGTGACAAAGAAGTTGAGAAAGGTTGCAATAAATACTGATAAAGTTGAGGAATGCTCATCAAACACTTATTTGGAACATCCCACAGGTGAACAGGCAAATTAGGAACAGGTGGGTGCCATGATTGGGCATAAAAGTAGATTCCATGAAATGCTCAGTCATTCACAAACAAGGATGGGGCGAGGGTCACCACTTTGTCAACAAATGCGTGAGCAAATTGTTGAACAGTTTAAGAAAAACCTTTCTCAACCAGCTATTGCAAGGAATTTAGGGATTTCTCCATCTACGGTCCGTAATATCATCAAAGGGTTCAGAGAATCTGGAGAAATCACTGCACGTAAGCAGCTAAGCCCGTGACCTTCGATCCCTCAGGCTGTACTGCATCAACAAGCGACATCAGTGTGTAAAGGATATCACCACATGGGCTCAGGAACACTTCAGAAACCCACTGTCAGTAACTACAGTTGGTCACTACATCTGTAAGTGCAAGTTAAAAGTCTCCCATGCAAGGCGAAAACCGTTTATCAACAACACCCAGAAACGCCGTCGGCTTCGCTGGGCCTGAGCTCATCTAAGATGGACTGATACAAAGTGGAAAAGTGTTCTGTGGTCTGACGAGTCCACATTTAAAATTGTTTTTGGAAACTGTGGACGTCGTGTCCTCCGGACCAAAGAGGAAAAGAACCATCCGGATTGTTATAGGTGCAAAGTTAAAAAGCCAGCTTGTGTGATGGTATGGGGGTGTATTAGTGCCCAAGACATGGGTAACTTACACATCTGTGAAGGCGCCATTAATGCTGAAAGGTACATACAGGTTTTGGAGCAACATATGTTGCCATCCAAGCAACGTTACCATGGACGCCCCTGCTTATTTCAGCAAGACAATGCCAAGCCACGTGTTACATCAACGTGGCTTCATAGTAAAATAGTGCGGGTACTAGACTGGCCTGTTTGTAGTCCAGACCTGTCTCCCATTGAAAATGTGTGGCGCATTATGAAGCCTAAAATACCACAACGGAGACCCTCGGACTGTTGAACAACTTAAGCTGTACATCAAGCAAGAATGGGAAAGAATTCCACCTGAGAAGCTTAAAAAAGGTGTCTCCTCAGTTCCCAAATGTTTACTGAGTGTTGTTAAAAGGAAAGGCCATGTAACACAGTGGTGAACATGCCCTTTCCCAACTACTTTGGCACGTGTTACAGCCATGAAATTCTAAGTTAATTATTATTTGCAAAAAAAAAATAAAGTTTATGAGTTTGAACATCAAATATCTTGTCTTTGTAGTGCATTCAATTGAATATGGGTTGAAAAGGATTTGCAAATCATTGTATTCCGTTTATATTTACATCTAACACAATTTCCCAACTCATATGGAAACAGGGTTTGTAAAAACATAACTGCAAATTGTTAGTTGCTTCTCATGGACTACCTTTGTATGTGTGTACATGTTCCTGGTGCGTACGTATGGATGAAACAGGGTGAGTGGCTGCCTTAAAGGTGCCATATGCACTAATTACTTATCAAGTCATCATTAGTATGCTAAGCGACACTAGTGTGATGGTGCTTCGCTCCTAAACATTCGTTGCACGAACATACTAGCTTTGTTAGACAAGATCATAGACTGTATTGGACAATATAGTACGAAATGTCCATTTCCATTTATTACAAGTAATTAGAAAACATAAATGCCTGACTTACCTATGGCATCAGATGAAAAAAAAATTTATCCGCCTTCAATTGTCTCCATCTTTCAAAGGCATCCCCGATACAAATCCTCATTTTGTTCCTGGCATTGTCATGAATAAGTTGAGACTCGTAACGACGCCTTTTAGATTTACTAAGGTCCGACATGTTTAGTAACTTTACCAGTGGCAGGAGCTCGACGTAAAGGCCGGTGCGTAACTGGCAACCTGGATGTGACACACTCACAGACTTTTTAATTGGTCAAACTGTGGAAGGCAGGCATGGAAATGAAAACAATAACAATATTTCGGGGCTGTAAATCAAATTTTGAAATGAGCATATCCCGGCTGAACTACCGTTATCAGTTATAAAGGTATTCGGACAATAACATGATTTATTAATGCCTTCAAACATTAAGTATCTTGTATTTGCAGTCTATTCATTTGAATATAGGTTGAAAAGGATTTGCAAATCATTGTATTCTGCTTTTATTTATGATTTACACAACGTGCCAACTTCACGGGTTTTGTATGTTTGTTGCCGTTACAAGCCCTGATTGCTTACTTCAGTGAGCTATGACCGACCCACATCTTTTGGTCATGCTCATCTGCAGAACATGTGACAAAACTTAAATTGGTCACCAACACTTGTAGACAAACAACCATTCACATGGATATTCCCCAATAAACTGAACATTAATGCTAATACACATCAACAAAACCAACCATGCCCCATTTCCTGTCTCATGATGTGTGATTGATGGAGGTACATTTTCCAAGGTTATATAAATACATGGCCAAATGCTTCCTGGATGAAATTAATTGGAACCGAAAGGTCCTCATTCAAAAGAGCATTATCTGGGGGATCTGTCTGATATGTCTGTTCTAGAAATAGGACCCACGGGCATTACTTTGACCTAAGCAAACACAAGGCAATATGAAATGTTTTAGTTTGTCTGTCTCACCTGCTGAAAAAAGCAGACTTCTATCAAGCCTTTTCTGATTTATAAAACTATTTATTAAAATATGTTCATCTTTACTGCTATTCCCAAATGAATTACTTGTTTACTTTTTTCAAGCCGAGCTCTTGACTTATATAATCAGAGAAAAGCACAATAATGGGAGTCTGCTCCAAGAATAAGTTATACGTTTCATTTTATGATGAATTCCTCACAATAGATTTGGAATTTAATTATAATTACCTCAATTAAACAAGCAGATATGCAATCATCCTAAAGATGTGTTGGTTCTGACGGGTGTTGCTTTTGGGGAGTCTAATTATTGTGTGGTAGTCATATGTCAGCAGTGAACTGCACTTAAATCTTATGATTTAATTTCCTTTGGCTGTCTAATTGCATCTTGTGCATAACGCTGGTAAAAGCTGCACAATTATAAGTGACTTTTCCAGACATCACCTTATGTTTGTATGTTTGTGTGTTTGGATGCGCACATTTTTTTTGTACCCCCTTTTTGCAAAAGCCATCAGCTGAGATAATGGAAGTCAACGTGGTCTGTGCATTTGTGCCTCTCTTGGGAACATTTGTCTTTGATTAGAGAGCAGTGGAGAATGGCTGACTGCACAGGAACCTTAATTGTCTTACTGAATCACTGCACTGTGACTTCTGACAGTAAAGCTGACATGACTGCTTGACTCTGCTCTCTGGAGTGCAAATGTAGTCAATTATGGCCTGCAGCTGATAGTGACATTCCCATGTGTGGTTGTAACAGATTTAACATGTGTGAACTGCATTTCAGTGTTTCTTATTTCATGTCTTGATAACCAAACATATTAAACAGTAATGTACAAATCATTTAATTTGCATTATTCTAACATACAGTACAAGTGCAACACATTTACATTGCCTTATTCCTATTCAATCTAATCTAAACTATGGCTGTCAAGCAATTTAGAAAAAATAGCAATTATGTCAGTTATTAATAAATATTTTCATAATCTTACCTAAAAATGCTGAGAAAATCCCTCAACTCAAGGTATGTTCATTTAAATTCATTAAATTATTATATATATATACAGTATTAGAGATGTCCGATAATATCGGCTGATAAATGCTTTAAAATGTAATATCAGAAATTATCGGTATCGGTTCCAACCTCCCGATTTTCCCGGGAGACTCCCGAATTTCAGTGCCCCTCCCGAAAATCTCCCGAGGCAACCATTCTCCCAAATTTCTCTCGATTTCTACCCGGATAACATTATTGGGGGTGTACCTTAAAGGCACTGCCTCTAGCGTCCTCTACAACCTGTCGTCCATACAAACAGCGTGCCGGCCCAGTCACATGATATATGCGGCTTTTACACACACATAAGTGAATGCAATGCATACTTGATCAACAGCCATACAGGTCACACTGAGGGTGGCCGTATAAACAACTTTAACACTGTTACAAATATGCGCCACACTGTGAACCCACACCAAACAAGAATGACAAACAGCACCGTAACACAACATAAAACACAACAGAACCCCTTGCAGCACTAACTCTTCCGGGACGCTACAATATACACCCCCCGCTACCACCAACCCCCCACCTCAACCCCGCCATCCTCCCCATCCCCCCACCTCAACCCCGCCATTCCCCTCCCCCATCTTCCGAATTCGGAGATCTCAAGGTTGGCAAGTATGCTTTGAGGCATGTTTAAAAAAAATAAAAAATTATGCACTTTGTGAAAGTCAAAGTATAGCATTTACCATAGTTGTAGTGAGTATTAGGATTATCTCAGGAAGAGCATGTCCTATGTTCCAAGCTGATGTTTTGAGGCATGTTAAAAAAAATAATGCACTTTGTGACTTCAATACTAAATATGGCAGTGCCATGTTGGCACTTTTTTCCATAACTGGGTTTGAAGTTATCTTATTTTGGAAAACCTTGTTTTTGATTGATTGATTGAAACTTGTATTAGTAGATTTCACAGTACAGCACATATTCCGTACATCCATCCATCCATCCATTTCCTACCGCTTATCCCTTTCGGGGTCGCGGGGGGTGCTGGAGCCTATCTCAGCTACAATCGGGCGGAAGGCGGGGTACAATTGACCACTAAATGGTAACACCCGAATAAGTTTTTCAACTTGTTTAAGTCGAGGTCCACGTTAATCAATTAATGATAAAGTTACATTGTTTAATGCATCCAGCAGAGCATCACAACAAAATTAGGCATAATAATTTGTTAATTCCACGACTGTATATATCGGTATCGGTTGATATCGGTATCGGTAATTAAGAGTTGGACAATATCGGCACATCGGATATCGGCAAAAAAGCCATTATCGGACATCTTCTATACAGTATATACATACATATATATATATATATATATATATATGTATGTATGTATGTATGTATGTATATATATATATATATATATATATATATATATATATATATATATATATATATATATATATATGTATGTATGTATATACATACTGTATATATATATATATATATATATATATATATATGTATATATATATGTATATATGTATGTATATACATACTGTATATATATATATATATATATATATATATATATGTATGTATATACATACTGTGTATATATATATATATATATATATATATATATATATATATATATATATATATATATATATATGTATGTATATTAGGGGATGTCAAAGTTAACGCAATAACTATAAATTTCAATAACGGCAATAATCTTTTTAACGGTCGATTAATGCGAACACTTCCATTCTGACTCTCGAGCCATGGCGTAGCGGGGGAACTTGGCTGCAGTTCACTTGCAACTGATAAGCCAAAAGCAAGCAGAAATGGATACAAGAAAGTCTACCTTATGTAAATATTGGGCTCAAAACCATGGCAAGTTGTTCTCCCGACAAGCAAGGACTATTTTACACCGGGAGAAGAGACGACATCCTTGCAGCAAACACCTGCTGCGTGCGTGGTTCAGAGGTGGGTGGTGCTTCACTTCCATGTTCAGATTACAGTTAAGGTGCAGTTATAACAAAACATTTAGATTGTTACTGACTGATTTAGTAAGTAAGATGACATAAAAGGGGCAGCACGGTGACACAGGGGTTAGTGCATGTGCCTCACAATACGAAGGTCCTGAGTAGTCCTGAGTTCAATCCCGGGCTCGGAATCTTTCTGTATGGAGTTTGCATGTTCTCTCCGTGACTGCGTGGGTTCCCTCCGGGTACTCCGGCTTCCTCCCACCTCCAAAGACATGCACCTGGGGATAGGTTGATTGGCAACACTAAATTGACCCTAGTGTGTGAATGTTGTCTGTCTATCTGTGTTGGCCCTGTGATGAGGTGGCGACTTGTCCAGGGTGTACCCCGCCTTCCGCCTGAATGCAGCTGAGATAGGCTACAGCACCCCCCGCGACCCAAAAGGGACAAGCGGTAGAAAATGGATGGATGACGTAAAAGTGCAACAGAAATGAAAGACGGTCGGCAAGATATCAAAAAGAGACTTTTTTTTATTGCAAACAGTCGATCCGACATGTCAAGACACTTTCTCAAAACAATCACACACGTTTCTGGCTTCAAAATATACATCCTGTTTAACTACATTTAGAATTTCTCCTGAATGTACGGCTTCATATTACCCGCCACACCTAACAAATTTAAGTAATATAATGTATTGTAGCGTCCAGAAGAAAACTAACATAGTTTGACTTTCTTTTTATCTTTTATTGCCAATTTTATGACAATTCCAACAAGTATTTCCTCCGTGCACACACGTCTACCTCCGTGCTTCACTCCTAGACACACAACACTTGTTCAGTCTCCGCCGACACGGTGTGTTCACAGATCTTGGGAAAAATGACCACCATAACACACTAACATACAAATTAAAACCAGCAGGTAGTTAGTTACAGTATGAATGGCTATATATCGTTTATCATTTGCGCACTATGGACTAATGATGCACCGAAAATTTGGCCAGAAAAAGACGTAATTTAAATATATTTGAGATATAGCCATCTTCACAATTTAAGATGACACTGGTGGCATTTAATGAGGGAAAGGCTGCCAGCAACACGAAGCAAGTGTGACGTCAGGCTATCTGCGGCTCACTTTTCGTCAGGGACATGGCGCGACAGACGTATCTAAACAGAGTCTTTAAACACGAGTACAGTCGCTAATAACTCCAAAAATGGACTTGTAGCCAGTTCTTTTTATAAAAGAAAGAGTACGGTAACTAAAAGGATTAGAGAAATCTCTCTTAAAAAAAGAAAAAAAACTTTCTTCACAAAGTACATTGTACAATAAGCAGCAACAATTTAAAAACAGAACAAAACAATGTTATGTAAGAAAAATATGTATATGCTAATACTATACTTAATAATAATATATTTGTTTAAATGTATATTCAAATTTTTTTGCCTTTTTAAAGAATATATGCATCATAGCAAATCATACGATGATGTCATATCGACCACGCCCCCACAACCAGAGGTATTTTGGCAATTTAGGGGAATCCCTGACATTAACAAAATAAAAATGTCTTACATTACGATCATGCTTTGTCAGAGATGTTTTGTAATTTTATTCTGTGATATTTGTACCAAAATAAATACATCAGTGGCAGAATATGAGGCTGGCTGAAATATTGTGTAAATTATTTTATAAAATGTTCTGGTCGAGTTCTCAATTACATAATGATTAGTAGGCTCAATATTACATTTCATTAATTAATAGAGAGGGTTACAGAGTATCAGAAGCATTTATTCAGGTAGAAGTACCCCCCCTCCCCCGATGGATCACGTTGGCGTATTAATGAAACATTTTGTAGATTATACTAATCATGCTTTGACTGTCAATAGATGTTTAAAAATGTAACATGTGACATTTCTGCCTACTCTGTACTACGTGTTATATTATGTGTTCCCCAAGTTAATAGTAGCTTCGGTTCTATCAGAACGCCAAGAAGACAATTCAATTTGACTATCAGAGGAAGTCAAAGGGTCAAAATAAGGTATCCGTATGTGACCTTGCAAACGTATCTGTCAGGCAGTTTGGTTATGTTTTGGTTTTTCCTCTGTTTGTGTTTTATTTCCTGTCAGCGCTCTTACTTTGGTTCTATTTCCTGCACATCTCCCTGAGCGCTCGTTTCCCTCACCTGTTCCTGATTGGCAGCCTGGCACACCTTGTGGCAATTGCCAATCAGGCTACTATTTATACCTGCCTCACCCTCCAGTCAGTGCTTGAGGATTGTATGATGTAGACTGTTTGCTGTCTCCAGTTTTCCTGGAATCCTGTTGCCTGCTTTCCTGGTATCCTGTCGCCTGGTTTGTGTTTTTCCCTGCGTTTTTGACATCAAAATCATGTTTTTCTGCATCAAACCTGCCATCTCTGCATCTTGGGGTTCGTCACCAACACCTCCTGACAGTATCACTAGTGTTGCCAGAGTGGAAGAGTGTTGGAGGTCTCCTCCCAGAGTGAACTGATCGAAGCTACACCTCTGGGGTAGTCCCACCAGGGCCGATGGCGGGTTTTCTTTCAGTGGCAATGGTTCCAACAGGCCTCGCATCTCTGATCTCAGAACATCCATCCACAACTTGCCTCCCTCGCCCGGCGAGAGGAGGCAGATTCAAAGTCCAACGGTTCTATTAAAATAGTCAAATCAGGCTCTTCTGAATCAATTCGTCGACTATTCTAAGACACCCTTAACCTGACTCTCGCCAGACCATTGTAGTTCGCTGAGCTCAACACAAGGGTCTGGCCTAGAAGGCATTGCAAACTCCTTCCAGAAAAAATAATGAACCAATCAGGTTCGCCGGGCAGGATTTCATAGATGTGACGTAGCGCCGAACGGACTGTTTGATTCAAACAACAATGGCGGCACGGAGCAAGGAGTCGTTGATTCTGCTATTGCAACAGTTTTGCTACATCGATTGAATATTAATTATTTAAAAGATGAACAGAGAACGGTTTTGAAGGCATTTATTGGTGGCAAGGATGTTTTGGCTCTTCTTCCGACCGGGTTTGGATTTCCCAGCGCCGCTCTAATCAGCGTCACGGGCTGATTTTGATGTGAGTGGTTGAAGTAGCACGTCATTCAGGATAACGGATAAGTGGTTTATCCATCCATCCATCCATCCATCCATCTTCTTTCGCTTATCCGAGGTCGGGTCGCGGGGGCAACAGCCTAAGCAAGGAAGCCCAGACTTCCCTCTCCCCAGCCATTTCGTCCAGCTCCTCCCAGGGGATCCTGAGGCGTTCCCAGGCCAGCCGGGAGACATAGTCTTCCCAACGTGTCCTGGGTCTTCTCCGTGGCCTCTTACCGGTTGGACGTGCCCGAAACACCTCCCTAGGGAGGCGTTCGGGTGGCATCCTGACCAGATGCCCGAACCACCTCATCTGGCTCCTCTCGATGTGGAGGAGCAGCGGCTTTAGTTTGAGCTCCTCCCGGATGGCAGAGCTTCTCACCCTATCTCTAAGGGAGAGCCCCGCCACCCGGCGGAGGAAACTCATTTCGGCCGCTTGTACCCGTGATCTTGTCCTTTTGGTCATAACCCAAAGCTCATGACCATAGGTGAGGATGGGAACGTAGATCGACCGGTAAATTGAGAGCTTTGCCTTCCGGCTCAGCTCCTTGTTCACCACAACGGATCGATACAGCGTCCGCATTACTGAAGACGCCACACCGATCCGCCTGTCAATCTCACGATCCACTCTTCCCTCACTCGTGAACAAGTTCAAGTACCTCGGAGTCTTGTTCGCGAGTGGTTTATCCAATCACATACAATGATTATTTTGTAGATGAAATACATCTATTGAGAACTCCCAGATTCTTGTGTGGAGCTCAGCGAACGACAAGGACCTGGCGAGAGTCAGGTTAAGACACCCCTAGAACAATGCAAAAATGTTGTCATTAAACCACTGTCATATTAAATCAGTCACAAAATAGTAAATATAACACAACCATATCCATGCTTCTTTGTCACCAGGTTTATGAGAGAGGAACAAACGTGGAGCAGTTCGTGACCCGTTTCCTACTGAAGGAGTCAGCCAATCAGATCCAGTCTCTTTTGAACTCTGTGGAAAGTGCTGTGGACGCCATTGACGAGCAACACCGCCAGTCCGGGTAAGCTGGCAGCACAGTGCGCATGTAATCAACGTGTGTGATTAATATTGTTTAAGGGTAGCGATGAAGACTTTTCAGACTGATGGGTGAAGCTGGTGAAATCAGTTATTTCCATTCCGTTTCAGTCATACTCCTGCCAAGACAAGTCCTCGGGTGTCAGAGAAGTGTCATGACAACGTTGTCCCTGATTATCCGCCAAACAACAAAATCAGTGCCAGGGGAGCTGTCAGGACCATCAACACTGCCTCAGGTGCCACACACACACACACACACACACACACACACACACACACACACACACACATCCACGCACACACACGTGTGCACACACCAGCTCCTGATATTTCATGGGCGAAGTCATCCATCATGTGCTCGTGTGATTACCTTCACACCAACAATCATTAGCATGTAGATGCTCAACTGACGGCCAGCAGTTTATCATCCACTTAACTCAGATGCAAAAAAATGTATGCTCTAAGCTATGTCCGAGGACATTACATCATCAAATTATTATGACTGATAAAAAACATAACCAAGATACATCACTAACGATGTATCAATATTTTGTTGACTTTTAGTGCTTGGTGGCTTTTTCTGATGTTGTTGCCTTTTAGAAAGTTTCTGACAAAGAGGGCCAGCTGGCCAGGGGGAGCCCTTGGTCTTTCCAACCTGTCCCTCACATTTACCGCCGTCGGTCCGTGTTGTCCGCTTGTTTGCTTGACTGTTTGTGATTAATTGTGTAAAACTCTGCTGGTTGGTGACTTGACGTATGAGGTGAGCAATGGAAGGCAGAAAGGAAAATAATCCTCACAATATCGAGTGCTTGGGTTAAGAAGATGTTAAAGGGCAGTTCTGTTTGTCCCTTTTCCGTTAACAAATACAGACTACTGACACTTTCTAATATTGCTGACACATCCTGAGATGACCTATCCTCCCGGGAACCAGTGTCTTCTGCAGTTGACTACTTTTGTTTTTGGTCTATTACTTTTGTCAGAGTTAGACATTTTAAAGGGGAACATTATCACAATTTCAGAATTGTTTAAACCATTAAAAATCAGTTCCCAGTGGCTTATTATATTTTTCGAAGTTTTTTTCAAAATTGTACCCATCACGCAATATCCCTAAAAAAAGCTTCCAAGTACCTGATTTTAACCACCCTTCCATTTTCCTGTGACGCCACACAGTGATGCCAACACAAACAAACATGGCGAAAAGAACAGCAAGATATAGCGAAGTCAGACTCGGATTTCAGCGGCTAAACGATTCAACAGATTACGAATGTATTGAAACGGATGGTTGTAGTGTGGAGGCAGGTAGCGAAAACGAAATTGAAGAAGAAACTGAAGCTATGGAGCCATATCGGTTTGAACCGTACGCAAGCGAAACCGACGAAAACGACACGACAGCCAGTGAGGACGAATTCGGCGATCGCCTTTTAACCAACGATTGGTATGTGTTTGTTTGGCATTAAAGGAAACTAACAACTATGAACTAGGTTTACAGCATATGAAATACATTTGGCAACAACATGCACTTTGAGAGTGCAGACAGCCCAATTTTCATCAATTAATATATTCTGTAGACATACCCTCATCCGCGCTCTTTTCCTGAAAGCTGATCTGTCCAGTTTTGGAGTTGATGTTAGCAGGCCAGGGAAGCTAGGGTCGATAGGGGGTTTAGCTCGCTCGTCTGCGGGAACAAACTGCCGCCATTGCTTGCCGTGCTACCAAGGTCCTTTGTCCCTGAATTGCTCACACACTCTGGCGGCAGATTTCTTTGACTTTATCGTTGGAAATGCATCTGCTTTGAGTGTCGCAGGATATCCACACATTCTTGCCATCTCTGTCATAGCATAGCTTTCGTCGGTAAAGTGTGCGGAACAAACGTCCAATTTCTTGCCACTTTCGCATCTTTGGGCCACTGGTGCAACTTGAATCCGTCCCTGTTCGTGTTGTTACACCCTCCGACAACACACCAACGAGGCATGATGTCTCCAAGGTACGGAAAACAGTCGAAAAAACGGAAAATAACAGAGCTGATTTGACTCGGTGTTTGAGAAAATGGCGGAATACTTCCCGATGTGACGCCACGTTGTGACGTCATCGCTCCGAGAGCGAATATTAGAAAGGCGTTTAATTCGCCAAAATTCACCCATTTAGAGTTCGGAAATCGGTTAAAAAAATATATGGTCTTTTTTCTGCAACATCAAGGTATATATTGACGTGTACATAGGTCTGGTGATAATGTTCCCCTTTAAGAAAAAAAACACATCTGTTATACAAAACACACATTTCCACTGCACAGGATACTGGTTCTCTAAGTCAAGGTAATAATCAAGGTAATAATGTGTCGTGTTCCCCAAAGCTAGCTTTAGGTCACATTCTTTTTAATCTTTACATGTTGCCTCTTAATGACATCATCACAAGACACAGCATCAGTTTCCACAGTTACGCTGGTGATACATACCTTAAATTCCAGACTATAAGCCACTATTTTTTTTCCTACACATTAAACCTTGTTACTTATAAAACGGTGCAGCCTTTTTATGGATTTTTGTTGCCGACGTTATAATGCAAATAGTTGTCAAAAAAAAGCAACTACACTAAAAGGGTGTGTTATTGTTTGTGCTGTGGTGCCATCTTTTGGACGAGTTTGCTTACTGCAGGTGCTGCAGTCTCCTTCCATTTTATTGCTTTCAACCGGAAGTAAAAGTGCTGTTTTGTCTTCTGGCCGTACATAGCATTTCTACTTGTATGGATTCTTCATTCATTATTCCAAGCATCGTTTGTAAGTTTGGCAATACAACTAAAACGGTTTATAATTACTAAACCGTCCAATTCGTGTTGTCTGTAGGAGTGTTTTCATGCATATTTGTATGTGCTATCGTAATGTAATCAAGGGAGTGTCGTTAGCATTAGCTAATATGCTCTGTACGAAAAGAGCTATATTAATACAGTTTTGATTGATTTGACTAGGAATGGATATAATGTTGAGAAAGCTTACACAGGCTCAAACAGAACATGTGGATTCAAGGATTCAGCTTGATTTGTGCATTACATCATCACAATAAAATATTTTTATATTCCATATCATGTTCATACATTTACTGCACTACTGCTTTGACAACTTGTAAACAATAGAGGCTCAAGCCAGCTATACAGTAAGCTGCTTTTTTGTTAACATAAATTAAAATTCAAGCATGTTTAACACATATAGATTCCTTTCTTTCATGAAGACAAGAATATAAGTTGGTGTATGGCCTTATTCTGATGACTTGCATTGATTGGGATCAGACAGGATTCACAGAAGTGCTGAGAACTTCCACATTTTCAAATTTACATTGTGGAGGAGAAAAAATGTCCTCCTTTCTGTTTTTGGCATCCTATTTGTCCAGCTTCCGTACTCGTTTTTTACAAGAAAAACATTGACGCCAAACTCCGTAGCTTACTAGCTTGTGGCAGGATAGAGCAGCGCTTTTATTGTGAAGACAGGAACTATGCGGTCGGTCTTTAGGCTTTTGACAGCAGGTTTGTGGCAAGAGTCTGTTGGAATAAAAAGTGTTTCTCGCCTTCCTGCCGGTCGTTTTTTTCTTAGTACTAAGCCAGCGTCATCCCATAATTTCTTTGAGTGCCATGAATGTCAATCAAGTGATGAAAGTGACGTCTTAGTAAAGATAAATGATAGCTCCATTTTTAGGTGTATTTTTTTTCTGCCTGGCTGGCAATCGACTGACACACCCTCCGCGACCAAGTTTAATATTGTATACATTTATTTATATATATATATATATATATATATATATATATACTGTGTGTGTATGTATATATATATATATGTATATATATATATATATATATATATATATATATACTGTGTGTGTATGTATATATATATATATATGTATATATATATATATATATATATACACTGTGTATATATATATACACTGTGTATATATGTATGTATATGTACTGTATGTATATATGTGTATAGGGACGGCGTGGCGCAGTGGAAGAATGGCCGTGCGCGACCCGAGGGTCCCTGGTTCAATCCCCACCTAGTACCAACCTCGTCATGTCCGTTGTGTCCTGAGCAAGACACTTCACCCTTGCTCCTGATGGGTGCTGGTTAGCGCCTTGCATGGCAGCTCCCTCCATCAGTGTGTGAATGTGTGTGTGAATGGGTAAATGTGGAAGTAGTGTCAAAGCGCTTTGAGTACCTTGAAGGTAGAAAAGCGCTATAC
Organism: Nerophis lumbriciformis; assembly: GCF_033978685.3. NCBI lineage: Eukaryota > Metazoa > Chordata > Actinopteri > Syngnathiformes > Syngnathidae > Nerophis > Nerophis lumbriciformis. The sequence goes on along the minus strand of NC_084557.2, from coordinate 29,998,405 downwards.
AAGTACAACCCATTTATCATTTATTTATCATTTATATATATGTGGGTATATATAGAAAGCCTATACATATGTGAGTACATATTGTTATAATAATATAATGAATATATAATTATTAATTAGTATGATTGGTTATTAAGAGTATGTGAAAGTTTGCTTCCGTTACAACCTCCTTAAGGTTTTTTATTTAATCAGAAATATTAAGCAGCTAAAAAGCGTCGAACATGGATTAGTGTGGAGAGAGTGTTTTACATTTTCCCATCAAAACTTTTAATGGATGGGTGTCATTTTGATTTATTCATATTGATTGGACATTTTGTAAAATATCCACAACGTTCAATGAGCAGGTTGTGTTATGTGTGACCATGTTGGTTGAATTTTTGTACTGGTTGATTTTTTTTCTGCATCGTGACTATGGAAGGTTGTTTGGATTCGGTCATATATGTAAATGCTGTACTTCATAAACTGGAAAGCACAAAATGAATGGCAGAGATACTTTCTTTGGCGACCAGAAGGTGATAAAATGACAGCAATCAGAATACTGGACATTTGCATATGATATGGTTTCACCGCTCCTGGTCAAGTTGTTTATTGAACTTGTGCCGTCTCATGGGACAAATTGAAGATGCCAGCGGGCCACATTTGGCTTGCGTGCTGTAGTTTGGACACCCCTGTTGTAAACCATTCTAATTAGCTAATTACCTTAAAAGGCTTCCTCGAGCCTGTAGTCCGTTTTACTAGCCGATACAATCACGGGGATGACTGCTGACTTGACAGTTGTCTAGAAGACAGTTATTTATACCCTTCACAACGAAGGTAAGCCACATTATTGCTAAGCAAGCTGGCTGTTTACAGAGTGCTGCATATGCATATTAAATAACAAGTTGAGTGGAAGGGAAAAGTAATACAACGGGGATAACCACAGCCTTGTCAAGCCAAACCCTTCAAGTATTTGGGGGAACTTCACCAAAAGTGAACTGACCCTGGAGTAGGTGCATCAAGAACCATCACACACAGATGTATCAAGGAATTTGGCTACAAATGGCAAATCAAAAAGTTAGAAACATATTTCCAGGGCTAAGGAACAAAATAAGTGCACATTGCTCAGTGGTCCAAAGTCCTCTTTTCAGGAGGTTTGCACTTCATTTTTAAACCCAAGAACCTAGAGTCTGGAGGAAGAGTGGTCCATCCATCCATCCATTTTCTACCGCTTATTCCCTTTGAGGTCGCGGGGGCGCTGGAGCCTATCTCAGCTACAATCGGGCGGAAGGCGGGGTACACCCTGGACAAGTCGCCCCTCATCGCAGTAATGCACACAATCCAAGATCCTTGACGTCCAGTGTAAAATGTACACAGTCATGTTATCTGCTGGTGTTGGTCTACTGTGTTTTCTGAACCCTAAAGTAAACACAGCTGATTACCAGAAAGTTATAGAGCATTTAACGCTGCCCTCGGCTTTCTGGAGATGTGGATTTAATGTTCCAGCAGAACTTGGCTCCTGCCTATACTGCCAAGAGCACCAAATGCTGGTTCGATGACCATGTTGTTATTCTGCTTGACTGGCCATCAAACTCGCCAAACCTGAACCCCACACTGGAGTGCCAAGGTAGAGACAAGCGATAGGATACTATCAAAGCAACTTGGGCTTCCATAACATGTGAGCAATGAATAAAAATGAACATACTTTTCAGCGCACATTTCTATATTAATTTTTGTTTTTGTTTTCTAATACTATATTGTTTCAAGATGGTGCTAAAAGCTAAAATCATCAAACAATATTATTGCAATATATCCACTTATATATCTGCAATTTTCCATCCATCAATCCATTTTCTATTTATTATACAACTGAAACCGAATTGCATTTTCTTCTTCACCTTCCCATTGAATGTTTTCAACTATGTTTTTACCATTTTATCAAACAAAATTAGATCGGTTTTCTTTCTTTCTGTTAGCGTGTTAATGTTGGCTGACATAGAATAGAATGCCTTTTATTGTCACTATACACAGGTACAATGAGATTAAAAGCCACTCCAGTATCAGTGCAACAGTCTATAAATATGCAAAACATAGGAAGAAAAGAAAAGAAAAAATAGTGCAAAAGGAGGTAAGGTGCACAGTCCAGTCCTGAGAACAAATGTTTTGAATGTGTTGTTTAAATATTATACTATATACATATATACAGAAGCATTCAGACTGTGGGTGGAAAATAAAAACTGCACACAGAGAGGTGCTAAACTATAAAATCAGTGCCTATGAGAGTTCACCGTGGTTATGGCTTTAGGGAAAAAACTGTTCTTGAATCTGTTTGTTTTAGACCTGATGACCCTGTAGTGCAGACCTGGGCAAATTAAGGCCCGGGGGCCACATGCTTTTCAATCTAGCCCGCTGGACACTCCCAAATAATTGTTTTAGATGTTTAAGATGGAAAGTGTAGCTGCCATTATGATGTGCAGTGATGTTTTCTAATGACAGTAAGTGTTCAACTATACCAAGGGTCGGCAACCCGCGGCTCCGTAGCCGCATGCGGCTCTTTGATCACTCTGATGCGGCTCAGCTGCATACTTGCCGACCCTCCCAATTTTCCCGGGAGATTTCCAGATTTCAGTGCCTCTCGCAGAAAACTCCCAGGATTAATATTCTCCGATTTATACCCTAACAATAATAATAAGGGCGTGCCATGATGGTACAGCATTCAGCACCCTCTACAATCTGTACAAACAGCGTGCAAGCCCAGCCTTTTGTTGTATGCATCTTCTACTTGCACACATAAGTGACAGCAAGCATACTTGGTCAACAGCCACACAGGTTACACTGACGGTGGCCATATAAAACAACTTTAACACTCTTACTAATAATGTGCCACACTTTGAACCAAAACCAAACAAGAATGACAAACACATTTCGGGAGAACATCTGCACCTTAACACAACATAAACACAACAGAACAAATATCCAGAATCCCATGCAGCCCTGACTCTTTCGGGCTACATTATACACCCCTGCTACCACCAAACCCCGCCCCCACCCCAACCCTGCTCCCCCACACATCACCCCCACCCCCCCACCCCCCCTCCGTGCGTCGGTTGAGGTGGGCGGGGTTTGGTAGCAGTGGTGTATAATGTAGCCCGGAAGAGTCAAGGCTGCATGGGATTCTGGGTATTTGTTCTGTTGTGTTTATGTTGTGTTACGGTGCGGATGTTCTCCCGAAATGTGTTTGTCATTCTTGTTTGATGTGGGTTCACAGTGTGGCGCATCTTAGTAAAAGTGTTAACGTTTATACCGCCACCGTCAGTGTAACCTGTGTGGTTGTTGACCAAGTATGCCTTGCTGTCATTTACGTGAGCAAGTTGAAGTCCCATACCACGTGTGGCTGGGCCGGCACGTTGGATGTAGTGGGCGCTAAATGCTGTACCATCACGGCACGTTCGAGAGAATAGTTGCCCTGAATTTCGTAGTATGCTGGAAAAATCGGGAGGTTGACAAGTATGACACTGTCAAGCGCCATTCATACAAAACTCGAGACCCCTGGTTTATACATAGCACAAAGCAAAAAAAAATACTTTGTATGCAGTGTCATTTCATTTTAAAATTTCAAAAGATTTCTTTGATTTGTGAAACTGGTCAAAATGGCTCTTTGACTGGTAAAGGTTGCCGACCCCTGAACTATACTTTCAATGCTTGGAATCTGCATGATATACTAGTTACTATGGTCATCTAATTAGTTACTATAGTCATCTAATTAGTTAATTTGGGTTCTATGAGATATCTCAGATTGTAGGTGTTTTTTGGGGTTTTTTTACCCTTCGCGTTCATATTTCACTATGTTTGTTGCATTTTGGCTGTGTTTCGCTTGATTGTAAAATATGTTGTCAATATTCAGTGTTTTATCCTTCATAGTTAATATCGTAAATCCCTCATTCTTTATTTTCATGTACATTCTGGGTGTCTCATTCAGTAAAAAAAATGTCACATTCCATTCCGTTTTTTAAGGCGGTCTGTCATAACGTTTCTAGCTTTCAATCATTATTGTGAGGTTTTGTATTAGTGTTCCTAAAAATAGATATACCTGTCCCCTAGACACACTTTTTTTATCTAAATCTGCCCCCCCCCCCGAGTAAAATAATTGCCCAGGCCTGCTGTAGCGCCTTCTTGAGGACAGCAGGTCAAACAGGTCAAAGCCAGGGTGGGAGCTGTCTTTGATACTGTTGGTAGCTCTGCTGAGGCAGCGGGAGGTGTAAATGTCTGTCTATGTTGCGAATGTTCAGCGGTTTTTATCAACGCTGTCATTGATCCAGTGAGTGATCAGTACAAACAAGTTGTTCAACCTATAGTCTTTCAACATCACCTACTCTTCATCATGAAGAAACACTGCACTAAAACAATGTCATGTGAGGTCATCTGAATAAACTGAGGTCCCGAACACTGTGGCGATATGCTCACTTTAGCACAATATTGCGAGGCTGGCCCATCTTAACACAGACTTACAGTAAGTGCACAACACAAGTTATATTCGCAAAGGTTTTGCTGAACAGTATTTTGTGGGGCTGGGACATAATAGTTTCTATAAATCATGTTTTATTATTGGGTGTCTTGGACGTTGATGTGGAAGTGATGTTGCTGTGGTTCGCTTCCGTCAGTCTACCCCAGGGCAGCTGTGGCTATGAAAGTAGCTTAACACCACCAGGTGTGAATGATTGAGGGGTTCTACATGTAACGCGACTTTGGGTACTTAGAAAAGCGCTATATAAATCCCAGTTATTATTATTATTATTATTATTCTTGAAATAGCCATGACATAACACTCTTAAAGAAACTTCTAAAAGCAATGTGTCCCATATGAATGACAAATTAATTCATACCTCGTCATAATAAATGGAAGGTAGAGGGATGAAGTAAATATAGATAGAACTGGTGTAGGAAAAAGTGTGTGGGTCCTCAAAAAGCAATAATTGATTATCAGCGGGGAAAATTATAAAATGTTGATACACGATGGTAAAATACACTTACATGACCTTTGACCCCAGCCTCCTCTGGTATTTTGGCCAAAATATCCACACAATTAACGGAAATCCTTGAATATTGACAATGTTTTTACTAACATCACATTTGGGCCCTTAAAATAAATAACAATTCGATCTTTGACCTCAATTGGCCATGTTGTCATATAGGCATATAAATTGACGATTAATAATACAGAGTAAAAGTTACGGAAAACCCCTTGAAGCCAAATCAATTTTGGTGTTATTGTCTCATGTATGGCAAACCATCTCAATAAAATGTAAGAAGTAATAACATTTATATATTTCAAACTACACTATATAGCCAAAAGTATTTGGCCACCCATCCAAATGATCAGAATCAGGTGTCCTAATCACTTGGCCCGGCCACAGGTGTATAAAATCAAGCACTTAGGCATGGAGACTGTTTCTACAAACATTTGTGAAAGAATGGGCCGCTCTCAGGAGCTTAGTGATTTCCAGCGTGGAACTGTCATACGATGCCACCTGTGCAACAAATCCAGTCGTGAAATTTCTTCGCTCCTAAATATTCTTTGTTATAAGAAAATGGAAGAGTTTGGGAACAACAGCAACTCAGCCACCAAGTGGTAGGCCACGTAAACTGACAGAGAGGGGTCAGCGGATGCTGAAGCGCATAGTGTAAAGTCTTTCTGCACAGTCAGTTGCGACTTCATGTGACCTTCCAATTAGCCCACGTACAGTACGTAGAGAGCTTCATGGAATGGGTTTCCATGGCCGAGTATCTGCATCTAAGCCATACATCACCAAGTCCAATGCAAAAGGTCGGATGCAGTGGTGTAAAGCACATCGCCACTGGACTCTAGAGCAGTGGAGAAGCGTTCTCTGGAATGATGAATCACGCTTTTCCATCTGGCAATCTGATGGACGAGTCTAGGTTTGGAGGTTGCCAGGAGAACGGTACATTATGGACTGCATTATGCCGAGTGTGAAATTTAGTGGAGGAGGAACTATGGTGCGGGGTTATTTTTCAGGAGTTGGGCTCGGCCCTTTAGTTCCAGTGAAAGGAATTTTAAATACTCCAGAATACTAAAACATTTTGGACAATTCCATGCTCCCATACTTGTGGGAACAGTTTGGAGCGGGTCCCTTCCTCTTCCAACATGACTGTGCATCAGTGCACAAAGCAAGGTCCCTAAAGACATGGATGACAGAGTCTGGTGTGGGTGAACTTGACTAGCCTGCACAGAGTCCTGACCTGAACCCCATAGAACACCTTTGGGATGAATTAGAACGGAGACTGAGAGCCAGGCTTTCTCGACCAACATCAGTGTGTGACCTCACCAATGCGCTTTTGGAAGAATGGTCGAAAATTCCTATGAACACACCCCGCAACCTTGTGGACAGCCTTCCCAGAAGAGTTGAAGCTGTAATAGCTGCAAAAGGTGGACCCACATCATATTGAACCCTATGGGTTAGGAATGGGATGGCACTTCAACTTCATATGTGAGTCAAGGCAAGTGGCCAAATACTTTTGGCAATATAGTGTACTTTGGCAGTGGTGTGTAGTCATGGTCCTCCGTAGCAAACACAATGGAACTGACAATGTTTTATTCATACAACGTGACAGCACAAGGTTTCGAAGTTTGATTACTCTCAGCCCCCAAGCTTGACAATGTATCGTGTAGATATTGATAACACTATCCCTGAGGGAAAATTAGACATATTTTCTTTGACACTATCTTCCCTTTAGATCACTCTCTCCAAGATATGTGTGCGTTCCTTGACCCTCTCGCTGACTCATGTGTTCATAGAGACAACATAAGCGTGAAATGAGTCTCTTCGTTGACAATGATATAGAGATTCAATTTTATAACACCAGTGCCGCTCCAGGGAATAATTTATAGCTACTCCTAAATACAGTTTCATAACTCAGTAAATAGACTGATGCTTTCTACATTACAGTATGTGTCCAAACTGGAGATGGGCTGATCACACAGACAACTGCTCAGGCAGTTCATAATCCTGCAGACTCCAAACATCTGTCACCTATTAGGGAAGGGTGTATCAAAGCATGGAAGCTTTGAAGGTGTCAGGAAAGGCCACATGATAGGACACAGCATCACACATAAGCCTCTCTTACTCCAAGGGCCTGATTTAATAAATACCTCGCTCAATAAAAGCAGTCGTGCAGTGCATCTACAAACCCCGTTTCCATATGAGTTGGGAAATTGTGTTAGATGTAAATATAAACGGAATACAATGATTTGCAAATCCTTTTCAACCCATATTCAATTGAATGCACTACAAAGACAAGATATTTGATGTTCAAACTCATAAACTTTATTTTTTTTTTGCAAATAATAATTAACTTAGAATTTCATGTCTGCAACACGTGCCAAAGTAGTTGGGAAAGGGCATGTTCACCACTGTGTTACATTGCCTTTCCTTTTAACAACACTCAGTAAACGTTGGGAACTGAGGAGACACATTTTTTAAGCTTCTCAGGTGGAATTCTTTCCCATTCTTGCTTGATGTACAGCTTAAGTTGTTCAACAGTCCGGGAGTCTCCGTTGTGGTATTTTAGGCTTCATAATGTGCCACACATTTTCAATGGGAGACAGGTTTGGACTACAGGCAGGCCAGTCTAGTACCCGCACTCTTTTACTATAAAGCCACGTTGATGTAACACGTGGCTTGGCATTGTCTTGCTGAAATAAGCAGGGGCGTCCATGGTAACGTTGCTTGGATGGCAACATATGTTGCTCCAAAACCTGTATGTACCTTTCAGCATTAATGGCGCCTTCACAGATGTGTAAGTTACCCATGTCTTGGGCACTAATACACCCCCATTCCATCACAGATGCTGGCTTTTCAACTTTGCGCCTATAACAATCCAGATGGTTCTCTTCCTCTTTGGTCCGAAGGACACGACGTCTACAGTTTCCAAAAACAATTTGAAATGTGGACTCGTCAGACCACAGAACACTTTTCCACTTTGTATCAGTCCATCTTAGATGTCTGTTTATCTGTGTTGGCCCTGCGATTAGGTGGAGACTTGTCCAGGGTGCACCCCGCCTTCCGCCCGATCGTAGCTGAGATAGGTTCCAGCGCCGCCCGCGACCCCGAAGGGAATAAGCGGAAGAAAATGGATGGATGGATGGCATCTTAGATGAGCTCAGGCCCAGCGAATTCGACGGCGTTTCTGGTTGTTGTTGATAAACGGTTTTCACCTTGCATAGGAGAGTTTTAACTTGCACTTACAGATGTAGCGACCAACTGTAGTTACTGACAGTGGGTTTCTGAAGTGTTCCTGAGCCCATGTGGTGATATCCTTTACACACTGATGTCGCTTGTTGATGCAGTACAGCCTGAGGGATCGAAGGTCACAGGCTTAGCTGCTTACGTGCAGTGATTTCTCCAGTTTCTCTGAACCCTTTAATAATATTACGGACCGTAGATGGTGAAATCTTTAAATTCCTTGCAATAGCTGGTTGAGAAAGGTTTTTCTTAAACTGTTCAACAATTTGCTCACACATTTGTTGACAAAGTGGTGACCCTCACCCCATCCTTGTTTGTGAATGACTGAGCTTTTCATGGAATCTACTTTTATACCCAATCATGGCACCCACCTGTTCCCAATTTGCCTGTTCACCTGTGGGATGTTCCAAATAAGTGTTTGATGAGCATTCCTCAACTTTATCAGTATTTATTGCCACCTTTCCCAACTTCTTTGTCACGTGTTGCTGGCATCAAATTCTAAAGTTAATGATTATTTGCAAAAGAAAAAATGTTTATCAGTTTGAACATCAAATATGTTGTTTTTGTAGCATATTCAACTGAATATGGATTGAAAAGGATTTGCAAATCATTGTATTCCGTTTATATTTACATCTAACACAATTTCCCAACTCATATGGAAACGGGGTTTGTACATTGACACCACTTTGTTTTACCGCTAAAAGTGCTTGGGAGGAAGGCTGCGCTTATGTGCTCAAGACTCAAAAGATCCAAACTTCAATAAGTTTTTATCATATAGGATATATGTTAGTAATATATATTCTATGTGAAAAAACGAACATCATTAAAAAAAATAATTATATTTTGTTTTCATCAGCCCCTTAGGTCATCTAGCAGCTATGAAGTTATAAAAGATGCTGAACAGACAATGTGTCTAATAGTGTTGTCCCGATACCAATATTTTAGTACCGGTACTAAAATTATTTCGATACTTTTCGGTACTTTTCGATACTTTTCTAAATAAAGGGGACCACAAAAAATTGCATTATTGGCTTTATTGTAACAAAGAATCTTACGGTACATTAAACACATGTTTCTTATTGCAAGTTTGTCCTTAAATAAAATAGTGAACATACAAGACAACTTGTCTTTTAGTAGTAAGTAAACAAACAAAGGCTCCTAATTAGTCTGCTGACGTATGCAGTAACATATTGTGTCATTTTCCATTCTATTATTTTGTCAAAATTATTAAGGACAAGTGGTATACAATTAGTTATTTATCTACTTGTTCATTTACTGTTAATATCTGCTTACTTTCTCTTTTAACATGTTCTATTTATACTTCTGTTAAAATATAATAATCGCTTATTCTTCTGTTGTTTGATACTTTACATTAGTTTTGGATGATACCACAAATGTGGGCATCAATCTGATACCAAGTCGTTACAGGATCATACATTGGTCATATTCAAAGTTCTCATGTGTCCAGGGACATACTTCCTGAGTTTATAAACATAATATAAATTTAAAAAAAAACAAAGAAGATGTTGTGATCCCCAAAAATATCGACATAATCATAGTAGTATCAACAAGATGCACTCTTGTACTTGGTATCATTACAGTGGATGTCAGGTGTAGATCAACCAATGGCGTCTGTTTACGGGTGGACCGGTACTTTTCAGAGGCGGTGTAGTACCGAATATGATTAATTAGTATCGCGGTACTATATTAATACCGGTATACCGTACAACCCTAGTGTCTAATATCCAGTGTTGGGACTAACGCGTTACTGTAACGCCGTTAGTTTCGGCGGTAACTAGTAATCTAACGCGTTATTTTTTATATTCAGTAACTTAGTTACCGTTACTACTTGATGCGTTACTGCGTTATTTTACGTTATTTTTTATGTAGTATCGGTTAGAAACAGAATATCTGAGTGTGTTTTATTGGAGCGCTGCATTGATTGATTGATTGAAACTTTTATTAGTAGATTGCACAGTACAGTACATATTCCGTAAAATTGACCACTAAATGGTAACACCCGAATTAGTTTTTCAACTTGTTTAAGTCGAGTCCACTTAAATTGATTCATGATACAGATATATACTATCATATATACTATCATCAAAATACAGTCATCACCCAAGATAATCATCAGAGTATATACATTGAATTATTTACATTATTTACAATCCGGGGTGTGGGGTGTGGAGGGGGGGATTAAGTTTGGTTGATATCAACACTGCAGTCATCAACAATTGCATCATCAGAGAAATGGACATTGAAACAGTGTAGGACTGACTTGGTAGGATATGTACAGCAAGTAGTGGACATAGAGAGAGAGATCAGAAAGCATAAGAATAAGTATCAATCAATCAATCAATGTTTATTTATATAGCCCTAAATCACAAGTGTCTCAAAGGGCTGCACAAGCCACAACGACATCCTCGGTACAGAGGCCGCATAAGGGCAAGGAAAAACTCACCCCAGTGGGACGTCGATGTGAATGACTATGAGAAACCTTGGAAATCTTTACATATGATTATTTACACCGGGATCTGGGTTTAACGTGGTTAGTGGAGCTCCCCCTGGTGTTGTGGTAATGGCGTTAAGGAAGTAGTTTGACATGTACTTCGGTATCAGGGACGTGTAGCGGATTTTATAGACTAGGCTCAGTGCAAGTTGTTTTACTCTGTCCTCCACTCTGAGCCAGCCCACTTTGGAGAAGTGGGTAGGAGTGAGGTGTGATCTGGGGTGAGGTCTAGAAGTAATCTGACTAGCTTGTTCTGGGATGTTTGGAGTCTAGATTTGAGGGTTTTGGAGGTGCTGGGGTACCAGGAGGTGCATGCGTAATCGAAAAAGGGTTGAATGAGAGTTCCCGCTAGAATCTTCATGGTGCTTTTGTTGACCAGAGAGGAGATTCTGTAGAGAAATCTCGTTCGTTGGTTGCCATTTTATCACAGGAAAGATTAGCCTCTAGCCTGCAGTGTCGTCCTTCTGACTCTTCTTGTGTCACAAGCCGTAGAAGAGAGACGCGCGCTATGTGTGTGTCTGGGTGTGGGTGTGGGTGTGGGGAGGGAGAGGAGGGGGGGGGGCGTGTCTGATCATGGCGGAGCTGCAGTCGAGTTTGTTAACATGTAGATATTCTCACTACTTTCTTTTGTCGAGCACAAAGAAAATAACGTTTTAGTTAAATCTAAGTTGTGTCTTGGATCAAAGATCCCATCTACTGCCCAAAACAGCAATTCAAATCTGCTGAAACAGCTACAAAAGCAACATGCTTCGACGAAGCTAGTAAAGAGAGACACAGACTACGATGCCACTTCCCCTCCACCACCACCACTTAAGGATTAACTCTGCCTCTGCTCATCATTCAGCACTGAAGGTACACACACTCTGTCAATTCTCTTATATACTCTTTCAATCTAGACTTCTGGAGTGTTTGATTATCACATCACTCTAAATGTATAGACTATAAAGTTCACATACATAAAGAGGGATGCTAGTGGGCCAGGCCAATCTTTCCTTATCTCTAAACTAAAACTGGGGAAATGTGTAGAGTGTTCTGGGCTTCAGACATGATTTTATTTCAGAATTCTTTGAGAGAAAAAAACGCCTGGTTAGGCTTTGTGTATGTAGTGTGTGCCTTCCTTGCTTTACAGCTATGTTGTTATTATGTTGTTTGTTACTTATGTATGTTATGTTGCAGCTATTTCAAATAGTTTTGTCAATTTGTTCTGGCCTGAAATAAATTGCCCCTTTGAAACATCTTTGTCTTTGGGTGTTGTATGTAGACCACATGGCTTAGCAGAGTTCAGTGATACAAATGCATGTCAAGTTGATCAACAGATTGTATTATTCTCCAGTGCAAAAACAGTACTGAAATGAATTGATTGATTGATTGAAACTTTTATTAGTAGATTGCACAGTGAAGTACATATTCCGTACAATTGACCACTAAATGGTAACACCCGCATAAGTTTTTCAACTTGTTTAAGTCGGGGTCCAAGGCTTAAAGGGCATTATTGGGAGCTTTAAAAAAAAAGACAAAGAATAAAAGAAGCAACTAAATAGTTACTTTTCACAGTAAAGCATTACTTTTTGGTGTAAGTAACTGAGTTAGTAACTGAGTTACTTTTGAAATAAAGTAACTAGTTACTGGTTTTCAGTAACTAACCCGACACTGCTAATATATTTTATTTCTGACTGTCCAAATATGATGAAACATACACGTAGGATGGAGGATTCTCTGTCCATCGTGTATCTTTGCAGCGCAAGCACTCCACTCTCACAGTCATGTACGTAACTGTGTCAGTTTGCACAGTTACTAAATAAAACGCAAAATAGTGCTCAGAAAACAATGAGGGGGCTTGATAAATCACATTGAGCGTGGTGTATAATTTATTTGCATTTTCTTCTCCCGGTATTGTGGGTGTCTTGATGATCAGCATATATTTTGCATATCCATGAAGACAGAGACTTTTTCTGCTCACTTAACAGACGCGATCCACTTTGCACACATTTAGTAGATCAGCTTTGAGTGTGCTATCAAGTTTGCACATATTTTTGTACACGCAAAACTTGACCACATCAACCAGGAACATTTCGCCACCCATCGAGTTTCCAAACTCCCAGGAAACTTTACCGTATGCAAATCAGCCTGATGATGCTGCAGAAGCAACATGCTTGATTGGGCTGCAGTAACTTACTGAACATTAACAAACATTGTACTCACATTCAAAGAAAGAAATGTTAGTAATACAGGTGTACACAAAATATCCTATAATTTAAATACAAATTCATTACGAAAATAATTGATTAAATATGTCAATCAGATGTTTTCTATGTATTTTATTTTTTATTTTTTATTAAATCAACATAGAAAAAAACACACAATACACTTTCAACTAGTGCATCAACCCCCCCCCCCCCCCCCCCCCCCAAAAAAAAACTCCCTCCCCCATTCACACTCATCCACACCCACTCACACAAAAGGGGTTGTTTCTTTCTGCTATCAATATTCTGGTTCCCACAACATGGACAACATTTCTGCAAGGGACACAACACAGTCCCTGAAGCACACTTGAATGTTTGTGCTGCTGGTCCACTAACATTGTCATTTAATTACTATTTTTTTCTCCTTTATGTAATTATTTTTATATTGTTTTACTTTCTTTTTTATCCAAGAAAATATTTATTTATCTTATCTTAAAAAAAAAAAAAAGAAAAAGAAAAAAAAAAAGAAAGAAAGGACCTTATCTTCACCAGACCTGGTTGTAAATGAAATTAGCTTCGTTTAAAGGTTTTTTTTTAAAAACAGGTCCAGTCCAGATAATGTCCAAGTCGGGTCCAGCAACACACACCTTCATTCATGTACACTGAGAAAAAAAAAAAAAAAAAAAAAATTTGGAACACAACAGATTGCATATAATATATAAACAAAATTACATTTTCAAAAAAAAAAAAAAATGTATGTACAGTCCAGAAATCTACTTTTATACCCAATCATGGCACCCACCTGTTCCCAATTTGCCTGTTCACCTGTGAGATGTTCCAAATAAGTGTTTGATAAGCATTCCTCAACTTTATCAGTATTTATTGCCACATTTCCCAACTTCTTTGTCACGTGTTGCTGGCATCAACTTCTAAAGTTAATGATTATTTGCAAAAAAAAAAAAAAAAGTTTATCAGTTTGAACATCAAATATGTTGTCTTTGTAGCATATTCAACTCAGTGGCCTAGTGGTTAGAGTGTCCGCCCTGAGATCGGTAGGTTGTGAGTTCAAACCCCGGCCGAGTCATACCAAAGACTATAAAAATGGGACCCATTACCTCCCTGCTTGGCACTCAGCATCAAGGGTTGGAATTGGGGGTTAAATCACCAAAATGATTCCCGGGCGCGGCCACCGCTGCTGCCCACTGCTCCCCTCACCTCCCAGGGGGTGATCAAGGGTGATGGGTCAAATGCAGAGAATAATCTCGCCACACCTAGTGTGTGTGTGACAATCATTGGTACTTTAATTTTAACTTTAACTTTAATATGGGTTGAAAATGATTTGCAAATCATTGTATTGCCAAGTTACAACACTGCGGTGAAGTGTGTGTGAAAAATAAAGACGCAAAGACCCGCCTTACGTTGCTTTTAGTTGGTTTACATTGTGTGGTGTCTTCCGTGGTTTGCTAGATTTAGGAACAATTATTTATATATTCGTATGTCATTGGTTCTTTACGTAAGTCAATCAGAATTACTCAAATTACGGCAGGCCGCGAGGATATTTTTATGCAAAAATATATATAGTTCAATTCAGTTTCAGTTTGTTTCAAACATGCATACGATACTATCATGTATCATATATTTCCAGCTGTTCGTGGTCATCATCAGGTCCCGGTGCGCGCCGAGGACGTGCCATAAACCGCAGTAATACACGTGGACTAAGTTGGCCCCATCCCTCCGTCGCAGGGTTATACGCACTTGCTCACCATGGTAGATGGCCAGAAGCGGTTCCTCTTTTCTCCACTGCCTCTAGCTCCGACACAAACTGGGATCCCCTGTCTGAGGTACGCATGTAAACACACAGGTCTGGCTATAAGAATAACACATTATAACAATTTTTTAAAGACCTAATGAACCTCTTTGGATTAATGATGGATATATAATTAATTTAATGGACATATACTTATTATAATTGGATATTAAGTGACCCCGAGAGGGACGAGCGGTAAACAAATGGATGGATGGATGGATATTAAGACAATGTGAAAGTTTGACTCCAACCTGGTTTACTTCCGTGACGACCTTCTTAAAGTTTTTTAATCATTCAGAAATATCAAGCAGCTAAAATGTGAAGTGAAGTGAAGTGAATTACATTTACATAGCGCTTTTTCTCAAGTGACTCAAAGCGCTTTATATTGTGAAACCCAATATCTAAGTTACATTTAAACCAGTGTGGGTGGCACTGGGAGCAGGTGGGTAAAGTGCCATCAAACATGGATAGTGTTTTACATTATCCCATCATGCAGTCTAATGGACTGGGTATAATTTTGAATGATTTAATGATGTTTGGACGTTTTTCATAATATCCACAATGTTCAGTGAGCAGTTTCTATTTATTATGTGTGACCATGTGTGTTGACCTGTATGTTACGTACATTTTGTTTTGCTCCATGACTAGGGAAGGTTGTTTGGATTGTGTCGTATAAGTAAATGCTGGGCTAATTTTTCAAAGTACTTTCAAATGGTAAATGGGTTGTACTTGTATAGCGCTTTTCTACCTTTTTAAGGAACTCAAAACGCTTTGACACTATTTCCACATTCACCCATTCACACACACTGATGGCGGGAGCTGCCATGCACGGCGCTAACCAGGCCCATCAGGAGCAAGGGTGAAGTGTCTTGCTCAAGGACACAACGGACGTGACTAGGATGGTAAAAGGTGGGGATTGAACCAGTAACCCTCAGATTGCTGGCACGGCCACTCTCCCAACTTCGTCACGCCGTCCATGTTCAAGGGTCATTCATCTGATTAACACGCAATGTCCTCAAGTTGGCAGGAAATTTGCAGCATTCAGAGGCCGCTTGGTATATAAGATTAATTTGAAAGCATTCTGTGGTGCGATGCTTGTTGTACTCATGACGTCTCGTGGGCCAAATTGAAGATGCTGGCAGGCGGTAGTAGTTTGGACACCCCTGCAGCAAAACAACAAAAATTGCAGTGTGTATAGGCGGACTTTGAAATAAATTACTACTTTTCGTGTACAAGTTTCTCACTAGATATCAAGCCACAGCGTAAGGAATCCGTCAATTCAACAATCATCTCTGTATTTTCTTGTAAGATTTTTCTTTGTTGGGATGCATGTAATCATGTTTATTGTTGGACTCGACACACGCATTCTTTTGTTAAACAGTCAGAGGTCAAGTCTTCTGGAAGATTTATTAAAACAGGTCACAGGTAAATGTTACAGCGTTGGTCTCACTCCCGCAAAAGCCTTGTCGATTGCGTACTTAAGCACTATAAGCATGGCCTCCACAAACAAGCTTATGCAAAAGTGAGTGCATTCATCCATCCATCTTCTTCCGCTTATCCGAGGTCGGGTCGCGGGGGTAGCAGCCTAAGCAGGGAAGCCCAGACTTCCCTCTCCCCAGCTACTTCGTCCAGCTCCTCCCGGGGGATCCCGAGGCGTTCCCAGGCCAGCCGGGAGACATAGTCTTCCCAACGTGTCCTAGGTCTTCCCCGTGGCCTACCGGTCGGACGTGCCCTAAACACCTCCCGAGGGAGGCGATCGGGTGGCATCCTGACCAGATGCCCGAACCACTTCATCTGGCTCCTCTCGATGTGGAGGAGCAGCGGCTTTACTCTGAGCTCCCCCCGGATGACAGAGCTTCTCACCCTGTCTCTAAGGGAGAGCCCCGCCACCCGGCGGAGGAAACTCATTTCGGCCGCTTGTACCCGTGATCTTGTCCTTTCGGTCATAACCCAAAGCTCATGACCATAGGTGAGGATGGGAACGTAGATCGACCGGTAAATTGAGAGCTTTGCCTTCCGGCTCAGCTCCTTCTTCACCACAACGGATCGATACAGCGTCCGCATTACTGAAGATGCCGCACCGATCCGCCTGTCGATCTCACGATCCACTCTTCCCTCACTCGTGAACAAGACTCCGAGGTACTTGGTATTCTCATATATATATATATATATATATATATATATATATATATATATATATATATATATATATATATACTCATAAATGATTATAGAACTCAAAAGTGAGTCTTTTATAGTAAAAGAGCAGACAAGTCCGTCAACAAGTGTTCACGGGTGGAGGCCAGTCCTAGGCTATCGATGAGGGGACTTTTGTCAAAATGATGTGTAGCTAATTAAAATTATTATTACAATTTAAAAATGTATAATATCTGGGACTTGTTTTTCCTTTTCAAATATTTGATATTTGTACCGTTCTTTAGCCATTGAAGACATCTTGAGCTTACTTGGGGTTACACATACATTGTCCTTTTCAAGGGATTAGACATACCAAAACACACATTAATGTCTCCAAAACAATAGAAAGTACACTGGCAGGCCTGAAGGTCGAAGAGGCAGCGTGTAATCATCTCTCTCAAGTTATCAACACACACTTCCTCCCGTTTTCTTGCCTTTCTTGCGCTCATCGACTTACTCAGCCTGATCACGTTCACAACCTCATAAATGATTATAGAACTCAAAAGGGAGTCCTGTTTAAAGTCTTTTACAGTGTAGTATCTTTATATTATGAGCTGTTACATTTTATGGGCTTCTTTAACAGTTGATAACTTTCCAGAACAAATCATACAATAACCAACTGATAATTGAATAGGATACTTTAGAATAGAATAGAACATATCTCAATTGTCATTGTTGCCACTAGGCCACTCAGTGGCCTAGTGGTTAGAGTGTCCGCCCTGAGATCGGTAGGTTGTGAGTTCAAACCCCGGCCGAGTCATACAAAGACTATAAAAATGGGACCCATTACCTCCCTGCTTGGCACTCAGCATCAAGGGTTGGAATTGGGGGTTAAATCACCAAAAATGATTCCCGGGCGCGGCAACCGCTGCTGCCCACTGCTCCCCTCACCTCCCAGGGGGTGATCAAGGGTGATGGGTCAAATGCAGAGAATAATCTCGCCACACCTAGAGTGTGTGTGTGACAATCATTGGTACTTTAACTTTAACTTTAACTTTAAAAATACTACAATGAAATGCAGTGAAAGTTGGCAACAAAAGATTGACATTCATGTATACAGTTGTAGTGAGATCAGATTTTGTTAGGTACGTTGCTCAGCTTCATGTTGCTCACCAAATAAATAACCAAATAAATAAATGGCCAGAAATGCTCGTCTTTGACCAGACGTCTGATGTCAGATTGCCCATATGATGAGACAACTCTTCATATTTTATAAACCATTTCACGTGCGAGTGAGGAACTCCCCTCTTGTAAACTGGCAGTATTTTAAAAACTTCAAGCTTGTTTTCCATCAATTCACTTAACATGGGACCTTGTAACATTCAGTGCGTGTCCATGCACAAAATTAATCAGATTTCGCAAATATATTGCCTCTAAATAGGCATCCTACACCCCATGGAAACACTTAAATCTGATCGTGTAAAATTTTGGAAAAGTCGGACTAACACACCTGGATTATGCGATTGGAAACCATATATCTCGATTGGGTATGTCCCGCCGGAGGGGAACCTTTGTATCGCGCATGCGGCAGTCTCAATGTGCAGGATACCATTCAATAAAAATATAGCAACAATTGTAATTAAGTGGGACAGCACGGTGGAAGAGGGGTTAGTGCGTCTGCCTCACGATACGAAGGTCCTGAGCAGTCCTGGGTTCAATCCCGGGCTCGGGATCTTTCTGTGTGGAGTTTGCATGTCCTCCCCATGACTGCGTGGGTTCCCTCCGGGTACTCCGGCTTCCTCCCACCTCCAAAGTCATGCACCTGAGGATAAGTTGATTGGCAACACTAAATTGGCCCTAGTGTGTGAATGTGAGTGTGAATGTTGTCTGTCTATCTGTGTTGGCCCTGTGATAAGATGGCGACTTGTCCAGGGTGTACCCCGCCTTCCGCCCAATTGTAGCTGTGATAGGCTCCAGCGTCCCACGCGACCCCGAAGGGAATAAGCGGTAGAAAATGGATGGATGGATGTAATTAAGTGCATCTATGGAAGAAAAAAAAGAAGCGTCTATATATTTAAGAAGGTAGCCTAATTTGGACTCCCAAACGAAATACGAATGAGATGGAAGAGCATGAAGCACAAACTTCTTTACGCCGCAAACTGATTAGCAATAACTCCACACAACTGACAAGCTTGTCCACAGCAATAGCAACCCCCTGGAGCGAACGGTCACAAACAGTCTTTTCCTTTGGATTTAAAACCCCTTCCACTCTGAGACATTCAAAAGTGTTGTTTTTTTGATGATCCTCATTAGAAAATTCCTTGGAAACTACTCTCTCCCGCCGGTCTTTCATTGCTTTTGACATGAATCCGCTCCGAGACATTTTTGTTAGAAGTGTCATGTTCGTAGCGCAGTATAAGTTGATTTATGATGCTGTCTGCTATTTAACATCAGCATCGTAATTCGAGACATAATATGTGTAATCTGTGCAAATATTACAGCAGACATCAGGTACAACAGAGGTAGGCTGTTAACTTGTAAGGAGCCGCAGATGCCTGGTGTGACATCATAGGTCAACCGGAAAAGCATTACATTAGTCCGTGCTTGTCATGTTCTGTGGTCTGGATTTTGTTTGGTTATGTTCTGTTCGGTTTAAGACTCCATTAGTTCCTGTTTTTGTGCACTCTTGTTTGTTTTGTCACCATGGCGACTGACTAGTTTCACCTGACTCACGCACCTGTTTTTAATCATGACATTATTATTTAAGCCTGTAGTTGCCAGGTAGTCGGCATGGCGACATTGATTCTCTTCATGCCATAGTTACTGACGTTCAATTCTTGTCCATAGTTCATGCTGCTCTGCTCACGTCACAGTAAGTGTTTTTGTTTCATGTCCATAGTCTGCCTAAGTTCTAGTTTTTGTTTTCTTAGCCAAGTTGTGCCTCCGCTGTGAGCGCTATTTGTTTGTACCTTTTTTGAGTAGAAATTAAATCATGTTCCTACCTTCTTCCGATGTCCGGTCAAGTCCTTTTGCATCACGGGAAAACAATCCTCGCAGTAACTTGCGAAAAAGTCCATGCCCTGACAGTGCTAAAAGGAAATAAGCGCCCCCAAGTGTTAGGGAGTCACATGGTGAATGGCAAATAGTCGCATTAAATGCCTACTGAAATGTGATTTTCTTATTTAAACGGAGATAGCAGGTCCATTCTATGTGTCATACTTGATCATTTCGCGACATTGCCATATTTTTGCTGAAAGGATTTAGTAGAGAACATCGACGATAAAGTTTGCTGATAAAAAAGCCTTGCCTGTACCGGAAGTAGCAGACGAGTAGCGTGACGTCACAGGTTGTGGAGCTCCTCACATCCGCACATTGTTTAAAATCATGGCCACCAGCAGCGAGAGCGATTCTGACCGAGAAAGCGACGATTTCCCCATTAATTTGAGCGAGGATGAAAGATTTGTGGATGAGGAAAGTGAGAGTGAAGGACTAGAGAGCAGTGGGAGCGATTCAGATAGGGAAGATGCTGTGAGAGGCGGGTGGGACCTGCTATTCAGCTGGGAATGACTAAAACAGTAAATAAACACAAGACATATATATACTCTATTAGCCACAACAAAACCAGGCTTATATTTAATATGCCACAAATTAATCCTGCATAACAAACACCTCCCCCCTCCCGTCCATATAACCCGCCAATACAACTCAAACACCTGCACAACACACTCAATCCCACAGCCCAAAGTACCGTTCACCTAACCAAAGTTCATACAGCACATATATTTCCCCAAAGTCCCCAAAGTTACGTACGTGACATGCACATAGCGGCACGCATGTACGGGCAAGCGATCAAATGTTTGGAAGCCGCAGCTGCATGCGTACTCACGGTACCGTGTCTGCGTATCCAACTCAAAGTCCTCCTGGTAAGAGTCTCTGTTGTCCCAGTTCTCCACAGGCCAATGGTAAAGATTGACTGTCATCTTTCGGGAATGTAAACAATGAAACACCGGCCGTGTTTGTGTTGCTGAAGTCGGCCGCAATACACCGCTTCCCTCCTACAGCTTTCTTCTTTGCTGTCTCCATTGTTCATTGAACAAATTGCAAAAGATTCACCCACCCAGATGTCCAGAATACTGTGGAATTTTGCGATGAAAACAGACGACTTAATAGCTGGCCACCATGCTGTCTCAAAATGTCCTCTACAATCCGTGACGTCACGCGCTGACGTCATCATACCGAGACGTTTTCAGCAGGATATTTCGCGCAAAATTTAAAATTGCATTTTAGTAAACTAACCCGGCCGTATTGGCATGTGTTGCAATGTTAAGATTTTATCATTGATATATAAACTATCAGACAGCGTGGTCGGTAGTAGTGGGTTTCAGTAGGCCTTTAAAGAGTGTGCATGGACACTTGGACTTGTACAGACTAATTTAGTGCATGGAAACGTAGTATCATGTTTTCACAAAGAGCTGAGTTTGTTCTTTTGGCCCATCCGCTTTAGCCTATTTCAATCTTTACAGACAATTAAGAGAGACACCTTTTTACTGTCACAAACTAGTCTCTTTTGTTTGCCGTTCAGGTCAACAAATACATTCTTCCAGTAAGACACAACATATGCTCTTAATTTTGTGTGTCTCATATGTTAATTGTATTACTGAACCTACATAATCTTAAGTCATATCAGGTGTAATATATTAAAGGTCAGATCAAGATATTTTGTACATCGCTACAGACTGCTACCTGTGGCGATGTCGAATCAATTTCACTACTCATCTACACATCTGTGTGCGACATTTATACAAAGCTGTTGGCAACCGTGGGTGACATAATCAGGTTTGATTTTGATTTCACCACATGAAAGGCTATTCAGGCTCCGTTGCGTTGGATAATTGCTTGAGAAAACACAGCCTGATTGCAGCATCTTTCATGAAGACTGAAACGCAAAGCTGGTGTGTTTGTAGTTATTGCATAACAGCCACGCAGAGATGACAAACTCCTGCAATATTGAGCCGAACTCCTGCTGATTATTTTGTGTCCCTTGCTGATATAAGTAATGTTTTCTTCACCCAAATTGATCTGCTAAACATAATATTTTATAAGACATGCATTGGCCATCAATTATCCTGAGGCCTTTATAAATGTTACAGTGAGTTTAACATTTGGGTAAAAAAAAACAGTATATCTTTGGTTTCCTACTATCCATCAGTGATGTCACCATGGAGGAGTGGTAAATATCTTTGCAGCTCTGGTGAATTCCAAGAACATTAAGGCAGTGCTAGATAAAAATATGCTCACATTTAAAAATTACTTCTTAGGTACTATTTGGACAGTGTTGAGTTATTTTCAAAAGACAGTAAACTCTATACTACTTCCTAAGGCATACGCCAGGGGCGCCCTTTGTGTCGATTGCGAGCTACCGGTTGATCGCGGAGGGTGTGTCAGTCGATCGCCAGCCGGGCATTAAAAAAATACACCTAAACATTTGCGATCATCATCAATCTTCCTTTTTTTTTTTTTTCATGGATTTATTAATCAATTCAACAAAACAACACACAAAAACACCACAACAATGCAATCCTAACTCCAAAACCAAACCCAACCCAGCAACACCCAGAATAGCAATAAACAGAGCAATTGAGGACACACAAACATGACACGGAACAATTCAAAAGTAGCGAAACAAAAATGAATACCATCAACAGTATCAACATTAGTAACAATTTCAAAATAGCAGTGATTAAAAATCCGTCATTGATATTATCATTAAAAACATTAATAAAAAAAATAAAAATTAAAAATGAACAATAGTGTCACGGTGGCTTACACTTGCATCGCATCTCATAAGTTGACAACACACTGTGTCCAATATTTTCCACAAAGATATAATAAGTCATATCTTGGTTCATTTAATAGTTAAAACAAATTTAAATAATGGATCTCATATTCCAATATATGACTCATTACTATCTAAACTAAATGCATTTTTTTCTTCTGATATCATCTCCATAGCTTGTGTGTACCAGTCAGTATGAGTTGGACAATCAACATATATCCATTTTTTAAATATTACCCTTTTTGTTATTATGCATATTGAAAGAAAAGCATTTTTACTCTTTGATGACACGTTACTAAATTGATGGAGATCCCCAAGAATACAATTTTGCAGTGTCATTAGGATGTTTGTATTAAGGAATGTGATTGCTTCTTTTGTTGTTTTCAACCATAAATCTTTTATTCTCTGACATTCCCACAATGACAAGTGTTCCCTCAGCTGCCCGACACTTCATACATAACTTGCTATCTACTACACCAATTTTAAATAGCTGAGGAGATGTAAAATACAATCTATTCTATATCTTAAATTGAGTCAGCTTATCTTTAATGCTTCTAAAGGGCTTATTGGCATTTTTCCAACTATCGTTCCGTGCATACTTGCCAACCCTCCCAGATTTTCAGGGAGACTCACGAAATTCAGCGCCTCTCCCGAAAACCTCCCGGGACAAATTTTCTCCCGAAAATCTCCCGATTTTCAGGCGGAGCTGGAGGCCACGCCCCCTCCAGCTCCATGCGGACCTGAGTGAGGACAGCCTTTATTCACGTCCGCTTTCCCACGATATAAACAGTGTGCCTGCCCAATCATGTTATTCCATACAAGGCGTCCGATGAGCATGGTGCAGATGGAGAAGATCTTCTCGGCGTCCGTGTTGGCACACACGTTGCCAAAGCCGACGCTGGTCAGGCTGCTGAGGGTGAAGTAGAGGGCGGCGATGTACGAGCTGCGCACCGACGGGCCGCCGACCGTGTTGTTGACGTAGGGCATCTCCAGGCGTTTGCCCAGCTCATGAAGCCATCCTTGGGGAAGAGACGGGCGGACAACAGGGTGACAAGAACTAAATCATCCAGACTAGAGATAAATTGTATTATTATGTTTATCTTACCTAAAAATAAATAAATTGATTAATTAAAAAAAAATAAAAAAAATACATTTTTACTATATTTTGCTAAAAACATCAACATTTTATTTTAATTTGTATTTTTTCTGACTCCTTATTATAGAATTATACATAGAATTATACATTAAAATAAACATATTTGAAATAATTAATTTTAAATTATCATAATAATTCATTTAAAATGACCATAATTATTAAAATAGTTGCTTGTTTATCAACAACTTTAGCATTTTATTCATTACATTTTGAAGCTCTCAGAAGCCAAGTTATGTTGTATTCCTTAAGATTTATATATGCAAGTTTGAAGTATCAAATATCTAAACACAGTTTTGTTTGCATATTTTCAGGATGTATATATATATATATATATATATATATATATATATATATATATATATATATATATATATATATATATATATATATATATATGAAATACTTGACTTGGTGAATTCTAGCTGTAAATATACTCCTCCCCTCTTAACCACGCCCCCCGCCCCCCCACCTCCCAAAATTGTAGATCTCAAGGTTGGCAAGTATGATTCCATGATATGTATCCGAGAGTCTTGTGAGATGACGCTGGCTGCTGCGAGCTCAGTGTGAAGGAAAAAAAGACCGTCAGGAAGGCGAGAAACACTTTTTATTTCAACAGACTCTTGCACCGTACCTGCCGTCAAAACTCGAAAGACCGACTGCACAGTTCCTGTCTTCACAATAAAAGCCCTGCTTCATTCTGCCTGCGCTAACAAAATAAGAGAAAGCTGGCGTGCACAAGCTAGCAAGCTACGGAACCAATGTATTTCTTGTAAAGTGTATAAAAAGGAGTATGGAAGCTGGACATATAAGATGCCAAAAACCAACCTCTTTCATGTGGTATTAGACAGAAATGACTTTTTTTTCCTCCATTTGAAAATGCGGACGTAATCAGCCCTACTGTCTGATTCCAATCAATGCAAGTCATCAGAATCAGGTAATACACCAACTTATATTCTTGTCTTCATGAAAGAAAGGAATCTATATGTTAAACATGCTTGTATTATCATTAAACACTTTTAACTTGTTAACAAAAATGTCTCTTTCATAAATAAATACATATAAATGTTACAGTATATATGAAGGAAGTAGATCCCCTCGACTTGGTCAATTGAAAAGTAGCTCCCCTGCAGAAAAAGTGTGGGCACCCCTGGCATACGCTGCCTAAGAATTATATTCCAATTTACCTTTTCATTGTCTGTTGAGAAGATATATCCATCCATCCATCCATTTTTAAAACCGCAGACAACATTCACACACTAGGGCCCATTTAGTGTTGCCAATCAACCTATCCCCAGGTGCATGTCTTTGGAGGTGGGAGGAAGCCGTAGTACCAGGAGGGAACCCACGCAGTCTCAGAGAGAACACGCAAACTCCACACAGAAAGACCCCGAGGCCCATGCACTAACCGTGTTGCCAAGATATATCATTATTTCTAAAATAAAAGTGATCTTTAAGACAGGATGACACAGGTATGATATGTGTGGAAATAAACACGTCAGAAGTGCCGCTCGCTGTTGAAGCTCTGCGAAATTGCTCCGCCCGTGTGTACAGGATGTAAACAGGATGTGACATAGGGTCCCCCGCCTCTTCAAGATAACCGAGGCCCGCGTGTGCAGCATGCAAAATGAATGAATAAAGCGTTCAGTCACAGAGACATAGTTCGCACTAGGGTTGTACGGTGGTTGGGGGCGTGGTTAAGAGGGGAGGAGTATATTTACAGCTAGAATTCACTAAGTCAAGTATTTCATATATATATATATATATACATATATATATATATATATATATATATATATATATATATATATATACAGTATATATATATATGTATATATATATATATATATATACAGTATATATATATATGTATATATATACAGTCAAGAAAATAAGTATTTGAACACCCTGCTATTTTGCAAGTTCTCCCACTTAGAAATCATGGAGGGGTCTGAAATGTTCATGGTAGGTGCATGTCCACTGTATGAGAGATAACCTAAAAAGAAAAATCCAGAAATCTCAATCTATAATTTTTTAACAATTTATTTGTGTGATACAGGTGAAAATAAGTATTTGAACACCAACATGAATATTTGGTAGAGTAGCCTTTGTTTGCAATTACAGAGGTCAAACGTTTCTTGTAGTTCTTCACCAGGTTTGCACAGACTACAGGAGGGATTTTGGCCCACTCCTCCACACAGATCTTCTCTAGATCAGTCAGGTTTCTGGACTGTCGCTGAGTAACACAGACTTTCAGCTCCCTCCAAAGATTTTCAATTGGATTTAGGTCTGGAGACTGGCTAGGCCACTCCAGAACCTTGATATGGTTCTTACAAAGCCACTTCTTGGTTTTCCTGGCTGTGTGTTTTGGGTCATTGTCATGTTGGAAGATCCAGCCATGACTCATCTTCAATGATCTGACTGAGGGAAGGAGGTTTTTGGCCAAAATCTCACAATACATGGCTGCAGTCATCCTCTCCTATACAGTACAGTCGTCCTGTCCCATGAGCAGAAAAACAGCCCCAAAGCATGATGCTACCACCCCCATGCTTCACAGTAGGGATGGTGTTCTTGGGATGCTACGCATCATTCTTCTTCTTCCAAACACGCACAGTGGAATTATGACCAAAAAGGTCAATTTTGGTCTCATCTGTCCACAAAACTTTCTCCCATGACTCCTCTGGATCATCTAAATGGTCATTGGCAAACTTAAGACGGGCCTTAACATGTGCTGGTTTAAGCAGGGGAACCTTCCGTGCCATGCATGATTTCAAAGCATGACGTCTTAGTGTATTACCAACAGTGACCATGGACACAGTGGTCCCAGCTCTTTTCAGGTCATTGACCAAGTCCTGCCGTGTAGTCCTGGGCTGATTCCTCACCTTTCTTAGCTTCATTGAGACCCCACGAGGTGATATCTTGCATGGCGCTCCACTCTCATTGAGATTGACCGTCATGTTTAGCTTCTTCCATTTTCTAATGATTGCTCCAACAGTGGACCTTTTTTCACCAAGCTGCTTGGCAATTTCTCCGTAGCCCTTTCCATCCTTGTGGAGTTGTACAATTTTGTCTCTGGTGTCTTTGGACAGCTCTTTGCTCTTAGCCATGCTGAATGTTTGAGTCTTACTGATTGTATGGGGTGGACAGGTGTATTTATGCAGCTAACGACCTCACACAGGTGCATCTGATTCAGGATTATACAGTGGAGTGGAGGAGGACTTTTAAAGGCGGACCAACAGGTCTTTGAGGGTCAGAATTCTAGCTGATAGACAGGTGTTCAAATACTTATTTTCAGCTGTATCACACGAATAAATTGTTAAAAAATCATAGATTGTGATTTTTGGATTTTTCTTTTTAGGTTATCTCTCATACAGTGGACATGCACCTACTGTGAAAATTTCAGACCCCTCCATGATTTCTAAGTGGGAGAACTTGCAAAATAGCAGGGTGTTCAAATACTTATTTTCTTGACTGTATATATACTGTATATATATATATATATATATATATATATATATATATATATATATATATATATATATATATATATATATATTTATTTTATTTTATATATATATATATATATATATATATATATATATATATATATATATATATATATATATATATATACACACACATATGTGTATATATATATATATATATATATTTATTTTATTTTATATATATATATATATATATATATATATATATATATTTATATATGTATATATATATATATATATATATAAATAAGAGAAAGACTTGAATTTCAGTGTTCATTTATTTACACATATACACACACATAACACTCATCTACTCATTGTTGAGTTAAGGGTTGAATTGTCCATCCTTGTTCTATTCTCTGTCACTATTTTTCTAACCATGCTGAACACCCTCTCTGATGATGCATTGCTGTGTGGCACGCACAAAAGTGCTTTCATCAAATGCACTAGAGTCTGGAATCTTCCATCTCTCCCTGGCATGGCCCAAAACCGGTCAATCTTTGCTTCCTGAGGAAGATCTTCACTGCCAAGCACTTGGAAGTCCACTACTTCTTCCCAGAGGATATCCAGGTCCAATCGCAGCTGCGGCTTGGAACTTACAAGTGCATTTCTTCATCTTACTCGTCGTCGGCGTCGCCACGGCTGTATCTTCCTCGTTCTTCTGCTCCGTCTCCTTGTTGTGTGCGCAGTTGTGCACTGCACTCTCTAAAAGCCGTAGATGTTATTGTCACATATGCATGTACAGTAGATGGCAGTATTGGCCTCTTTAAGAGTGTCACAACATTGCTGTTTACGGCAGACAAACTGCTTTACGGTAGACGAAAACGTGACTGCTGTTGTTGTGTGTTGTTACCGCGCTGGGAGGACGTTAATGAAACTGCCTAACAATAAACCCACATAAAAAACCAAGAACTTGCCCTCGATCATTCTACAGTTATAACGTGATTGGGCAGGCACGCTGTTTATATTGTGGGAAAACGGACGTGAAAACAGGCTGTCGACACGTCACTCAGGTCCGCATGGAGCTGGAGGGGGCGTGGCCTCCAGCTCCGCCTGAATTTCGGGAGATTTTCGGGAGAAAATTTGTCCCGGGAGGTTTTCGGGAGAGGCGCTGAATTACTGGAGTCACCCGGAAAATCCGTGAGGGTTGGCAAGTATGCACAATATGTTACTGCATATGTCAGCAGCTATATTAGGGGCCTTTGTTTGCTTACTTACAAATAAAAGACAAGTTGTCTTGTATGTTCACTATTTTATTTAAGGACAAACTTGCAGTAAGAAACATATGTTTAATGTACTGTAAGATTTTTTGTTAAAATAAAGCCAATAATGCAATTTTTTGTGGTCCCCTTTATTTAGAAAAGTAGCGAAAAGTAGCTAAATAATTTTGGTTCCGGTACCAAAATATTGGTATCGGGACAACACTAGTTCGCACACTTGCACATTTGGCGCGACGTAAACGTTCGAAAACCAAAAAGGATGCAAATAAAGGCATTCATAAATTGAGGTTCCACTGTATAAAAGAAGTGTGTAACTTGATGCGTAGCTGAGGAAAGACAAACACTGATGGCAGTGGAATAGAAGTAGAGTGGAGGTTTGGGGGGGGCAGTGGGTGAGTTGGTAGGAATCCAGAGAAAGTGTGACAGAATAGCTTAAAATAACCACAAATATCCCCCACTATCTCCATGTCTGCTTGCTGTAGTGTATTTGTGTGCAATGGCTGAGTGCATCTCTACACTGCACTCTACATTTTACTGATCTGGTTTTTTTTCGACAGACACAATGTTCTGTCGACTCTAGTCTTGTTTGTCCTCGTAATCAAACAGAACACTGCACTCCATACACATACGTAGTACCTGAATTTACCAGCTTTGTTGGAGCCATGACCGAGCTCATAGCTTAAATCAACATCGCCCTTTGAAATGAATACGAATCAGTGCCCCAAGCCAGATAAAAACAGCGCCGTTTTACCGTGTAACATGCCTCTTGGAAATAAAAACAAACTTTCACCTAATTAATATTGTATGAAAAACAATACAATAGAATGTACTACAAACAGCTGCAGTATAATAATAATAATAATATTATTATGATCATAATTATATTGTACAGTACCTTGGAGAGTGTACTTCTACAATATCTCCTTCGAGCTGTTCCTGTGTCAAACACACCATCAGCAGTTCCAGATTTTCATTGATAAATGTCCGTCATGTAGATATCATCATTATACATTCTTGGCTAGCACAAAAGCTGGCTCCTTTTCAGTATGGTGCAGTCTAGCAGTGTTCCACTCAAACTGCCTCACCAAATTGGCTTTGGGTGTCATGTTTTGATGATACATTTTTTTAATTCAGTGAATATTATGTGCTTCTCAGCACTGTCCTTCACACTCACTTTCTTTGTTCCAATGGGTGAAAAACAAAGTTATGTCGATCTCTTATTGGCCAGGACGATTATCGGCGCCGGAATTTTGCATTTTGACGTGTATCTTTTATCGGTATCAGCCGATATTTTATTCATTTTTATACAAGAACAACAGAATTACATCAGCAGATACAATATGTACACATATGATACCAGTAATATTAAAAAAAATGGTGCCAAGTAGAGAGTACTGCCCCTCCCCCTCGCACACACTATTCTTTGCGGCAAGTTTTTATGTTCCGTGATTCAATCAAACGTGAAGATGACAGAAAATATATCTCCACCAAAAATCCTAACTTGTGTAAGTTGATAATAGGGTTGTCCCTATACCAATAATTTAATACCTGCACCGGTACCAAAATGTATATCAATACTTTTTGATACTTTTCCAAATAAAAGGGAACTACAAAAAATGTCAATATTGGCTTTATTTTAACAGAATATCTTATACTACATTAAACACTCACAGTCAAAGAACAATTTTCCATCCATCCATCCATTTTCTACCGCTTGTCCCTTTCGGGGTTGGTTAAAATATAAATTAAAAGGCATTTAAATGGCATCGACCCTGAAAGGAATGTCTTCCCTGTGCTCCTCGACTACGGTCTGCACCGGACCGAACAGCAGGACAAGTGTAATAACTCACTTTTTATAACTCCTTATGCAGATCTGGATGCTTATAATTTAAACGTTAAAAGTTTGAAGCAAAGATGGTAATACTAAACGCCACATTTGGCAAGGCGTGTTTTAAAGCAGCTTTTGTGAAAGTAGTGTGTGTGTGTGTGTGTGTGTGTGTGTGTGTGTGTGTGTGTGTGTGTGTGTGTGTGTGTGTGTGTGTGTGTGTGTGCTCCTTTAAGAATGGCAGTGTGTGGGGTGAGTGATGTGAGTAAGTGAGTGGGCAAGTTAGGAGAGGTAGTGCTAGCATGTGCAGGAGTGTCAATAGCATGGTGGATGTCCGGTTGTGCCCTGTGGAAATTATAAATAAAGTGACCAAGTTGTAACTAATCAACGGCCTCATCATTCTGGCCAAAGAGCGGAGCTTTACGGGCCCATTGTGAAGTGAAAGGTCTCCCTTGCTCTCCTCGACCACGGTCTGGGAGCCGACAAGCAGGAAAGGTGTAAAACAGTACTTGCAACGCGGTGCCTCCCTGTTTAAAGCATCATCTTTATTGTTAGTTTTGAAGCCCAAATACCTCCATATTGCACTTCACGCATCCTCTCCAAGATTATATTGCTTGTATGCACTTTGTGTGTGCGTTTTGACACACTCAACATCATGCACCTCGGCTCTGTAGTCACCGCCGCAAAGCGGCTCTCAGATGAGAGAGCGGTACCGCTACTTTTCAAAGGTGGTATGGTACCGGTTTTTAATTGATTGCTACCGCGATACTTTATTAGTACGGGTATACCGTACAACCCTAGTTGACAAATAGGAAACTTATACAACTTCATAAAGGATCCCAGAATGTTTTTATTTAAATGTTTGCCATGTTTGAGGAAAGCTCTCCAGAGGGTCGTCAACTCAGCCCAAAAAATCATCGGGTGCCCCCTCCCCTCTCTGGAAGAACTGTACAACTCCCGCTGCCTGAAGAAGGCAGCCAACATACTCAAGGACCCATCCCACGCCGGCAACAGCCACTTCCATCGGCTGCCTTCCGGCAGACGTTTCAGAACCATGCGAACCCGCACAAATAGACTCAAGAACAGTTTCTACCCCCGGGCCATAACTGCACTAAACGCAGCTGGAATGTAAAAAAAATAAAAAATAAAAACTCCCTCACGTGCAACATGAGGAAGCCACCGGTCAATCACGATCCGGGACTGTGCAATCAGCGATTACACGCCAACTGGACAATATTTACCATATTTGTTTACATATTTAATCCACAATAAAAGCCTGCTCAGCATAGGAGGTAGGAAATACTGACTCCCACCCCCTCAGCACACTGGGAACCAGCATTACTCCTCTCTAGTCAGTTTACTAGTCACTTTATACTTTTTATTGTCTCGTTTTTTTTTGTTTTTTTTTTACATTGCCTCTTAGAGTGGTTTTAGGCCATATTGTATATTGCATATTGTGTATATTGTGTTGTTTCTTCTTTTTTTTTAAATGCAAAGCACCTCAGGGAAGCAACCTAAATTTCGTTGGACCTGTACCTGTACATGCACAATGACAAATAAAGATCATTCATTCATTCATTCATTCATTCATTCATTCTTATTTAGAAATCGTATTTCATATCATACCATTTAGAAATCATTGATTAAATGTGTGTGAGAAAAGGCAGTGAACGTCAGGGTTAGTAATGAAGTGGGAAAAGGGGAGGATTAAATAAACTTTGCTTCTTTTTGGACATATTGTAAAGTGAAATGAAAATATGTAAAATATTTTATTTTATATCATATTGAAACTGTATACATGTTTTTAATAAACTTCAACCAAGCAATATTTCAGGGTTCCTCGCGAGGAAACCTTACAATGTATAAAAGTGATTAGCTTGCAAGTTTTTGTGATGTAAAGAAATCCCATATTTTTACAATTTTCAGGGGATTTTCCATATTTCGAAATGCAAATGTTGATACTCTTCCTAGACACACGTAATAGAGGTGTTTGTGAAATCCCCTGAAGTCTTTTGCTGCTAAATTCACCACAACATTAGTGCCACATTTGATACCTCCTTGTCGAACTAATTTAATGCAGATGACGTTGCAGTATAGATTATACAGCTTGGGACTTATTCTTTAAATTTTTAAACATGCATACATCAAGTAACTTTTTGTAAAGATTAAGGGCCTGGTTTACTAAAGGTTTGTATGTTCTAAAACATGTGCAAACCTGATAGCACACGCAAAACTGATCTACCAAAGTGGATTGCGTCTGTTAAGTCAGCCGAATAAGGCATGCCATCCATTTTGCCTCTGTCAAATATGCTGATCTTTAAAAGGCGCACAATACTGGGAGGAGAAATTGCGAATATAATTACCGGTCCTTAGCAAGCGCAATATGATTTATCAACACGGTTTTTCCAGCTCAATTTGGCGTTTTATTGAATCACTGTGCAAACTGACAGTTCCACACACGGCTGCAGGATCAGTGCTTGTGCTGCACAGACATATTTATCAATTTTATTTTCTAATTTTGCTTCTGCTGGATGACTTATGGGGCTGATTAAAAATAATTAAATTGATACGTTTTGGTGTCTGCTGGTGGGTTTTTTTTTATGTCGTAAATTTTTTCATTAAGGAAATATATTACTATAACATACCTGCTACAAGAAAATACATCTTTCATTATGCATTTTCTTGGTTGTATTCAGTCACATGACTTTTGATTGGAAGTGAACAAAGTGGTGGGCCACCAAAACAATGTGGCAACTGTGCCGTAAACAGTGTGGCCTATCTTTGTACGCAAGGGGCCTAGATCTTACCACTAAAAGCAGATATGAGCAAAAAATGCAAACTATGCAAAAGAATCTACCCCTATACCGGGGGTCGGCAACCCACGGCTCTAGAGGCTCTTTAGCGCCGCCCTAGTGGCTCACTGGAGCTTTTTCAAAAATGTATGAAAAATGGAAAAAGATGAGGGGAAAAAAAAAACGTTTTGTTTTAATATGGTTTCTGTAGGACAAACATGACACAAACCTCCCTAATTGTTATAAAGCACACTGTTTATACTAAACAGGCTTCACTGATTTGAGTATTTGGTGCGCGTCGTTTTGTCCTACTAATTTTGGCGGTCCTTGAACTCACCTAGTTTGTTTACATCAGGGGTCACCAACGCGGTGCCCGCGGGCACCAGGTAGCCCGTAAGGACCAGATGAGTAGCCCGCTGGCCTGTTCTAAAAATAGCTCAAATAGCAGCACTTACCAGTGAGCTGCCTCTATTTTTTAAATTGTATTTATTTACTAGCAAGCTGGTCTCGCTTTGCTTGACATTTTTAATTCTAAGAGAGACAAAACTCAAATAGAATTTGAAAATCCAAGAAAATATTTTAAAGACTTGGTCTTCACTAACTGACAAAGAAACAGATAACAGATTTGGTGTCCAGTTCAAAGTGTGACATGATTTATTTAAACATTTGAGAGTTGACTTTTGTATTTTGCATGAGTTATTATTTGTACAAACATGGTGCAAAGTAATTCATGATTTGTTAAAAAAATGTTAGTGGCTAGCTAGTTAAAATGGGATATTGTGATTTCACAAGACTGTCTTAGAAGTGATCATTTGAAAATGTTCAATTTGAAAAATGTGCACTTACAGAAAATATAAAAATAAAGTGTTGCATATTGATATTTATCTGTTTCTATATATATTTATTGTGAGAAATCATTGAGATGATCAGTGTTTCCACAAAGATAAATATCATTAATTATTAATAATAACATAGAGTTAAAGGTAAGTTGGGCAAATTGGCTATTTCTGGCAATTTATTTAAGTGTGTATCAAACTGGTAGCCCCTGCGATGAGATGGCGACTTGTCCAGGGTGTATCCCGCCTTCCGCCCGATTGTAGCTGAGATAGGCTCCAGCGCCCCCCGCGACCTCAAAGGGAATAAGCGGTAGATAATGGATGGATGGAAACTGGTAGCCCTTCGCATTAATCAGTACCCAAGAAGTAGCTCTTGGTTTCAAAAAGGTTGGTGACCCCTGGTTTACATGTATAACTTTCTCCCACTTTCTAGGACGTGTTTTATGCCACTTCTTTTTCTGTCTCATTTTGTCCACCAAACTTTTAACGTCGTGCGTGAATGCACAAAGGTGAGTTTTGTTGATGTTATTGACTTGTGTTGAGTGCTAATCAGACATATTTGGTCACTGCATGACTGCAAGCTAATCGATGCTAACATGCTATTTAGGCTAGCTATATGTACATATTGCATCATTATGCCTCATTTGTAGCTATATTTGAGCTCATTTAGTTTCCTTTAAGTCCTCTTAATTAAATGTATATCTTATGACACACTATCTGTATGTAATATGGCTTTAAATTTTTTGCGGCTCCAGACAGATTTTTTTTTTTTTTTTTTGGTCCAATATGGTTCTTTCAACATTTTGGGTTGCCGACCCCTGCCCTATACTTTATCAAAATAAGATTTGTCGAGTGATCTCAAGAATTACCCATCGGTCGCGTTCCCACACATGTCAAACTATCTGGTGCTCCAGACGTCATTCTACACGAAAAAACAGATGAAAACTTGGAAAAGCATGGAGGTCTACAACTTATTTGTGTGTTTGGGTCAAGTAAATTGGTATCAAACTCTCCTCAATAAATCATGCATCATTTTTGCTCGGGTAAGGTTGCATTTCATGATTTAACTTTGCGTTTACAGCCATGTTTGTTGCCTTGTTGCTGTTGCACACGGCGTTTACAAGTACTGTGTGTTTTTACCGTCTTTATTAGGGCTGCGAATCTTTGGGTGTCCCACGATTCGATTCAATATCGATTCTTGGGGTCACGATTCGATTCAAAATCGATTTCTTCCGATTCAACGCGATTTTCGATTCAAAAACAATATTTTCCCGATTCAAAACGATTCTCTATTCATTCAATACGTAGGATTTCAGCAGGATCTACCCCAGTCTGCTGACATGCAAGCAGAGTAGTAGATTTTTGTGAAAAGCTTTTATAATTGTAAAGGACAATGTTTTATCAACTGATTGCAATAATGTAAATTTGTTTTAACTATTAAATGAAGCAAAAATATGACTTATTTTATCTTTGTGAAAATATTGGACACAGTGTGTTGTCAGCTTATGAGATGCGATGCAAGTGTAAGCCACTGTGACACTATTATTCTTTTATTTTTATTTTTATAAATGTCTAATGATAATGTCAATGAGGGATTTTTAATCACTGCTATGTTGAAATTATAACTTATATTGATACTGTTGTTGATAATATTCATTTTTGTTTCACTACTTTTGGTTTGTTCTGTGTCGTGTTTGTGTCTCCTCTCAATTGCTCTGTTTATTGCAGTTCTGAGTGTTGCTGGGTTTGGTTTTGGAATTGGATTGCATTGTTATGGTATTGCTGTGTATTGTTTTGTTGGATTGATTATTTAAAAAAAAATGAAAAAAATGAAAAAATAAATAAATAAATAAATAAATTTAAAAAAAAAAGAGAATCGATTCTGAATCGCACAACGTGAGAATCGCGATTCGAATTCGAATCGATTTTTTCCCACACCCCTAGTCTTTATCAAAATATAACTATAGATGTCAACATTGTGTTTGTGCTGAAAGCTTCATTTATAATGGCTGCCTTTTGGTAAAACTTAACTCTTTTAGGTTTTGCTCACATTTGTTTACTTTTATTTAGACACGTCGACTTGGTGCTTAGCGAAACACTCGTAGCAAAAATGTGTTTAAATAATACAAATAATATCAAGGTATTACTTAAATGGGAAATACTAAACATTAAAAGTATATCAAAAAAACCTTTAACAAAGTGATCACCGCAAACTTGTGCGTTCTTCGACTCTGCCTTCTTCGTCTGGAGTGTGAGCTACTTTTCTTGTTTTGTAAAATCTTGTACTCTGTCACCCTTCGTGATTTCCTCTCTAGGAACTCTAAAGAAACGTGTATCCTTTTTTGTGATTTGAACGATTACAGCAGCCTAAAACAACGCAAGCATAGGGCATTTTTCATCAAGAAAGGCAAAACGCCGCCGAGAACACTACAACAAAAGACGCTCGCTGGCCCACCACTTCAAGCCTCGCATAGTTATTAACGAGCTGGGTGTGACGTCAGGTGAATACAACCTGTAGAATTAAAAAGGAACCTTTCTGGAACTTAAAGTTATGTTACGTACGGCGGGGGAAGGAGACGACACAACGGCAGGAATCAGTTCAATAGGTTTAGTGAATCTGATGAATAGGTGGGATGTGTATGCTACTCTAAGTGAAATGTGTAAGACGATGTGTAGAATTAACCACGTAAACGCTACCAGAGGTTGTTGTATGTCCGTGTTGGATGAATCCTTCGTCAGACCAAAGGGGAAAGGCGAGAAGGCAGTCCGTGGGCAGGCAAGCGGTCGGGGGCTGGAGAGAAGCAACAAGGTCCGTGTCCAAGCAGGGGTCGAGGATCGAGGGAGGCAGTCCAGAATCCAGAGGGAAGTCGAGGCACACACATCGATCACGGGAAATAGGAGAAGCACTGCGAGGAGGGGACAAAGGACATAAGACATGGGAACAGGGACTGCGCAGAGAGAGAGCAAGTACGCGGTGGGAAGCCAGAGACGGGATGCTTACTACGAAAGTGAACTACGTTCCGGCACTGGATCTTTGGGCCCGCTGGTCTTTATGCTGTCTGTCTTCATTAGTCCCAGGTGCGCTGATTAGTGATTGCCTGCAGCTTTGCCGGCACGTGGCCGTGATGCGGCCAGAGCGAGCGGGGGCGTGTCCTGGCGGGCTTCTAGCAGAGGTGCCGGCTGAGCTTGCAGCAGAAGACATGAGGGATTGTGCATGCGCCGTGACAAGTTAAACATGTAGCGAAATGTTTGGTTTGGGGGACTGGGAGTTTTTGGGAACTAACAGGTGTGTATGTTAGTTTATTTTTGTGTGCATAGCTTATGAACTTTTTTTTTTCCTTTTTTCTCTTTCCTTTATTCTTTTTCAGGCGTCCACTACGCTTTTTTCACCCTCTAATGCAGGGGTCCCCAAACTTTTTGACTCGGCGGCCGCATTAGGTTAAAAAAATTTGGCCGGGGGCCAGGCTGTATGTATATATATATATATATATATATATATATATATATATATATATATACATATATATATATATATATACATATACATATATATATATACATATACATACATATATATATATATATATGTGTGTGTATATATGTGTGTATATATACATATATACATTGTCTTTATAATCCGTTTTGTCATTTAACATCAATTAACATTGATGTTCATCAACATTTAACATTGTCACGTTATCGATGGGAAAATTCATTTTTAGACAATATGATTTACCTGAGCGGCTAGGAGACACCGAGAGTAACAAGCGGTAGAAAATGGATTAGAAAGGAAAGATAAAAAAAATAATAAAATAAAATAAAATAAAACTTATTTTTTTAACTTGGGACTTCCCGTGGGATTTTGGATGCTGGGGGGCCGGATCCGGCCCGCGGGCCGTAGTTTGGGGATCCCTGCTCTAATGGGTGAAAATTAGATCTATTTTTGGCGGAAACAAACCATATTAGTCTTGTAATTTTTTTTGTTTATTTCTGTTATTCATTTTTACTTTGGCTATCTATAAAAAACAGGGACATCCCCGCGGGGATGATGGATATACAAAATGAATTATATCAAAAAGTTCAAAAAACAAATTACCCCACTGCTCCTAGGAGTGTATAATCATGCACTTCAATCAGGGAAATGGGCTCAAACTCGGCAGTCATCACCAACATTATTAATTCACAAAGAAGGGAAGGAAACAACAAAATGTGCTTTGTATAGACCAATGTCTCTCTTAAATACAAAACATGAAATAATATAATCCGTTCCAGGAAATAGATTAAATAAACATATTTTAAATTTAATTGAACCTGAACAATGTGGATTTATACCAGGAAGATTAGCTAGATAGATAGTACTTTATTGATTCCTTTAGGAGAGTTCCCTCAGGAAAATTAAAATTCCAGCAGCAGTGTACAGAATTGAGATTGAATTTAAAAAGTAAATAATGGAGGTATAAATGGAAATATAATAGAAAATATAACAATAAGAATAAAAAATAAAAAGCAACAATAAGAATAAAAATATTACAGTAAAAATAAGAATATAACAAGAGAAACTAGGCAGTAGTGACCATGTTATGAAAATGTATTGCACTGTTAATTGCACTGTTTTTTGTTGCAGTTTATTTCAGTATTGTTATTGTTTTGCATCCCCTGTCATCCTAGTACTAGTATTACTTTAAGACAATATAAGGCGGACAATACATTTAATTGACTATATGCAAAATAATAATCAAGAGGCTCGGTTTTTTTTTAATTTGTTTTTAAAAATAAAACAGAAATTGCCATATTTGGTCAAACAAACCCGCTGCAAGGACATGACAATACTATTGGTCCTCTGTCCTCATATTGCCACACCTCAGGAAGGAGCTTTGGTGTCACTTTTGACAGTTTGCTTAAGCAGGACAAACAAACTAGCTTTGTCATTAAATCTAGCTTCTTTCAGCTAAGACTATACTCGCAAAAATAAAACCGTATCTTCCACAGGCTGACTTTGAAAGAGCTATCCATGCCTGTCACGCCTGGATTACTGTAATTCTTTGTACGTAGGCCTGGATCAGGGCTCTCTCTCTGCTGTTCGTCTTTTAACCAAAACCAAATGACGTGAGCACATTACCCCTGTACTGACTTCCCTTCATTAGCTCCCAGTTAGTTTTAAAGTTCATTTTAAAATTGTACTTATTGTTTTTAAATGCTTACACAAAGAAGCCCCGCCCTATCTTATTGAACTGCTGCAGCCTTATTATCCCAGCACGGGGGTCGGCAACCCGCGGCTCTAGAGCCGCATGCGGCTCTTTAGCGCCGCCCTAGTGGCTCTCTGGAGCTTTTTCAAAAATGTATGAAAAATGGAAAAAGATGAGGGGAAAAAAAATATTTTTTGTTTTAATATGGTTTCTGTAGGAGTACAAACATGACACAAACCTCCCTAATTGTTATAAATCACATTGTTTATATTAAACATTAGAGAAGATAAATGCGTTAAAATGTAATATCGGAGATTATTGGTATCGGGTTTTTTTTATTATCGGTATCGTTCTTTTTTTTTTTTTTATTAAATCAACATAAAAAACACAAGATACACTTACAATTAATGCACCAAACCAAAAAACCTCCCTCTCCCATTTACACTCATTCACACAAAAGGGTTGTTTCTTTCTGTTATTAATATTCTGGTTCCTACATTATATATCAATATATATCAATACAGTCTGCAAGGGATACAGTCCGTAAGCACACATGATTGTGCGTGCTGCTGGTCCACTAATAGTACTAACCTTTAACAGTTAATTTGACTAATTTTCATTAATTACTAGTTTCTATGTAACTGTTTTTATATTGTTTTAATTTATTTTTTATTCAAGGAAATATTTTTAATTTATTTATCTTATTTTATTTTATAAATTTTTTTTAAGTACCTTATCTTCACCATACCTGGTTGTCCAAATTAAGCATAATAATGTGTTAATTCCACGACTGTATAAATCGGTTGATATCGGTATCGGTTGATATCGGTATCGGTAATTAAAGAGTTGGACAATATCGGAATATCGGATATCGGCAAAAAGCCATTATTGGACATCCCTATTAAACATGCTTCACTGATTCGAGTATTTGGCGAGCGTCGTTTAGTCCTACTAATTTTGGCGGTCCTTGAACTCACCGTAGTTTGTTTACATGTATAACTTTCTCCGACTTTCTAGGACGTGTTTTATGCCACTTCTTTTTCTGTCTCATTTTGTCTACCAAACTTTTAACGTTGTGCATGAATGCACAAAGGTGAGTTTTGTTGATGTTATTGACTTGTGTGGAGTGCTAATCAGACATATTTGGTCACTGCATTAATGCAAGCTATCGATGCTAACATGCTATTTAAGCTAGCTATATGTACATATTGCATCATTATGCCTCATTTGTAGCTATATTTGAGCTCATTTAGTTTCCATTAAGTCCTCTTAATTCAATTTATATCTCATGACACACTATCTGTATGTAATATGGCTTTTAATTTTTTGCTGCTCCTGACAAATTTGTTTTTGTATTTTTGGTCCAATATGGCTCCTTTAACATTTTGGGTTGCCGACTCCTGTCCCAGCAGGAGCCTGAGGTCTTCGGACCAGTCCCAAAAACTAGGCTAAAAACGTGAGGAGATAGAGCCTTCTCAGTGGCAGGGCCCAGACTGTGGAACAACCTTCCACTATCTATTAGGTCCTCTCAGTCTCTGAGCCAATTTACATCTAGGCTAAACACATATTTTTACTCCATGGCATTGAAATAGGCAGGATATCTTGGTTGTTTTGTATTTCTTGTTTTATACATTTTTTATTTATTTATTAGATTTTAGTAATTTAGGTGATATATTCTGCACTTTTTTGAAGGTATATTTTACCATTGTATGTTATTCATCCTTCTGTGTTACAATGTAAATGTGACACTACGTGCCCTTTTTTGTTTAAAATTGATTCTTATGTCTGTACAGCACTTTGGCCAACTGGAGTTGTTTTTAAATATGCTATAGAAATAAATAAACTGAACTGTTACTTACTGACAATAGATGCCAAAAAAGCTTTTGATTTAGTACATTGGCCTTTCTTGTTTAAAATCTTAAATTATTTTGGTTTGGGACCAGACTTTAACCTATGGATATACAAGCATTATATAACAATCCATCCTCCAGAGTTAAAACTAATGGAACTCTGTCATAGTACATTGTACATAGAAGTACTTGCAGCTGCAATTAGAAAAAAATAGTCTTATAAAGGGTATTGACATTGGAAGCAAGGTCCATAAGTTAAGGATTTATGCAGATGATGATGAAAGAGTGGCCGTGCCAGCAACCGAGAGTTCCTGGTTCGATCCCCACCTAATACCAACCTCGTCATGTCCGTTGTGTCCTTGAGCAAGACATGTCACCCTTGCTCCTGATGGGTCGCGGTTAGGGCCTTGCATGGCAGCTCCCGCCATCAGTGTGTGAATGTGTGCGTGAATGGGTGAATCTGGAAATATTGTCAAAGCGCTTTGAGTACCG
Source organism: Nerophis lumbriciformis (assembly GCF_033978685.3). Classification (NCBI taxonomy): domain Eukaryota; kingdom Metazoa; phylum Chordata; class Actinopteri; order Syngnathiformes; family Syngnathidae; genus Nerophis; species Nerophis lumbriciformis. Next base: position 29,956,834 of record NC_084557.2, on the reverse strand, counting down.
TGAAGGTAGAAAAGCGCTGTACAAGTATAACCCATTAACCATAACCCATGATGTGATGTATTTCACTGAACCAGATACGTCTATTCCCCAACTAATGGAAACTATCAGAGGATTAAGTAAAGTTTCTGGAGATAAAATTAATATAAATAAATGTGTATCCCTAACCATACAATATCAGAGTAGTCATACTGTGTAGGTTAGTTAAAAATGTAGTTGGAAAGCACAAAAAATATAGTACTTGAGAGGCAACATGAGTCATAATCTACAAGAGCTTTTCAACAACAATTATGATGTATTAGAAAACCCCCCACAAAATTAATAGATGAAAATGAATTACCCGTGGAATATTAGATATAATTGAGACTATCAAAATTATGGTTTTACCTCAATTATTATTTGTATTTCCGATGAGACCAATACCACTGTCAAAGTCATTTTACTCATGGAATAAGATGTTGGCAGATTTTATTTAGAATAACAGAAAACATCAAATTAAATATCAATTTGTTTGCTAAAAGCTAAAGATGAGGGTGATCTCGGAGTACCTAATCTGCAAAACTACTTTCATGCAACCCAGATGCTAACATTAGTACAATAGAAGAATGGGAATTGTGAACCAAAATGGATACGTATAGAAAATACTGCAACAAGTAGTTCATTAGGAACACTACATTATATAGAGAAGGTCAAGTGGAAGGAATATAATGGAGATTTTGTTTGTATTCTAAATACATCAACAACATGGAAAAATATCTGCAGGATTATGCACTTTAAAAGTGGTATTGTATCTGTTAGAGAAATGAGGAAAAATCCTGATTTTATTCCAAATAGATCAGATGGAGTGTTGGATGAATGGGCTAATAACATATTCTCAAATGATAACCAAAAATACTGTACAATTATTTGAAATAATAACTTCTAACTACAGTACACCAAAACATTTTTTTAATACATTCTAAGTCTTAAATAAACGTACATAAAAGTCCACTTACAATGGAGCCAATGGGAGGTCCACTATTCCGCCCATAAAACCCAAAAAATAATCATCCAAAAACCGCCAACAATACTCGTTTACACTTCGTGACTTGAATATTAACCAAATATTAGTGATATTGTTATTATAAGCGCTAACGCAGACACACTGTTAATAGCAGCGCTATGATCACAAACTTGAGTGCCAATGTTGACATGATCGACTGCTTCCTAGTTTCCTTGCTCGCCAAACTTTATTGTAGATCACAAATCATAGAATAGAATAGAATTGTATTCACTGTCATTGTACCAGTACAACAAAATTTGCAGTACAAACCCTTAAAATGCAGAAATCATTTAACATTAAAAGCATAAAAAAAATAATAGGCTAGATTAGGGGTTGGCAACCCAAAATGTTGAAAGAGCCATATTGGACCAAAAATACAAAAAACAAATCTGTCTGCAAAAAATGAAAAGCCGTATATACATGTTATAATGAAGGCAACACATAATGTAAATGTCTATATTAGCTATAGTAGCCTACTATCAAAATAACTATGTGCCCCAGGCTGACGCAAATTTTCGTTGACAGAAAAGTTGAAATTTAATATTTATTCTACAAATTTTTACAACATTAGAAACCATTAGTAAATCAGAGGCTACTTAGAAGGTGAGATAACTCCTGGAAATTACTGGCTTTTAATGGCTAAAGATATAGATGTGTGTCCAAGTTAAAGGAAACGGCAGGCTGTCTTCTTTTAATAGATTTATTACAATCTCTGGCAAGACCACGTTTGCTGTGGTCTGGAACAACATGGCACACAAACAACTATCTGAAATGCAGCCAATATTACATACAGATAATGTGTCATGAGACATGCAATACTAAATTATATACAAAGAGGATAGAAGTAAAGGAAATTAAATGAGCTCAAATATACCTACATACGAGGCATAATGATGCAATATGTACATAAAGCTAGCCTAAATAGCCTGATTAGCACTCCAACAAGTCAATAACATTAACAAAGCGCACCTTTGTGCATTCACGCACAGCATGAAACTATTGGTGGACAAAATGAGACAAAGAAGGAGTGGAAGATTTTACATGTAAACAAACTGTTGCGTCACAGTCCACACTATGGTGAGTTCAGGAACCGCCGAAATTAATAGGACAAAACGATGTTCACCAAATACTCTCATCAGTGAAGCATACACACACACACACACACATATTACACAGTGGGCTTTCTAACAATTGGGAAGGTTTGTGTCATGTTTGTCCTCAAACAAAAAACATACTAAAACAAAAACAAAAAAAATTTTCCCCATCTTTTTCCATTTTCCATCCTTTTTTAAAAGTGCTCCAGGTAGCCAGTAGGGCGGCGCTCAAGAGATCTTTAAAAAACAAATTTAACACGACATAGTTTGCATGTTCTCCCCGTGACTGCGTGGGTTCCCTCCGGGTACTCCGGCTTCCTCCCACCTCCAAAAACATGCACCTGGGGATAGGTTGAGTGGCAACACTAAATTGGCCCTAGTGTGTGAATGTGAGTGTGAATGTTGTCTGTCTATCTGTGTTGGCCCTGTGATGAGGTGGCGACTTGTCCAGGGTGTACCCCACCTTCCGCCCGATTGTAGCTGAGATAGGCTCCAGCGCCCCCCGCGACTCCGAAGGGATTAAGCGGTAGAAAATGGAGGGATGGATGCTTACACACACACACACACGCACAAACACACACACACACACACACACACACACACACACACACACACACACACACACACACACACACAGTAGCAGCTTAAGGAGACAAAACAAAAAACAGTAGATTGCAGAGACTCTGATGGAAGTTAGGCACATATTGCAGACATTGAAGATCAGAGGCAAAAACAGTAAAGTGCAGAACATTTGGTGATTATAAGAAAAAGGTGGTGAGTACATGTACTTTGCATATCATTACTAAAACACAGACGGAGATTTATAGGAAAATATACTTGCGGTGTTAAGCACTGTTATAGCGTTTGGATAAAAACAGTTTTTAAGTCTATTAGTCCAAGCATTTAGAGACCTGAAACGTCTGCCCGATGGCAATAATTCAAAGTGTTGGTGACCTGGGTGGGACGAATCCCTTAGAATGTGTTTAGCCCTACTAAGACAGCGAGAGTTGTACAGTTCTTCCAGGGTGGGGAGTGGGCAACCAATGATTTTTTTGGCTGTGTTAACAACCTTTTGGAGGGCTTTCCGGTCAGCCACTGTGCAGTTTGTAAACCACAGTAACACAGTAAGTTAGGATGGTTTCTATGGAAACGATAGAATGACACCAAAAGTTTTTGAGTCAGATTGTTATTCCTGAGCACTCTCAGGAAGTACAGCCTCTACTGTGATTTGCTGATGGTGGTTGTGGTGTTAAAGGGGAACATTATCACCAGACCTATGTAAGCGTCAATATATACCTTGATGTTGCAGAAAAAAGACCATATATTTTTTTAACCGATTTCCGAAATCTAAATGGGTGAATTTTGGCGAATTAAACGCCTTTCTAATATTCGCTCTCGGAGCGATGACGTCACAACGTGACGTCACATCGGGAAGCAATCCGCCATTTTCTCAAACACCGAGTCAAATCAGCTCTGTTATTTTCCGTTTTTTCAACTGTTTTCCGTACCTTGGAGACATCATGCTTCGTCGGTGTGTTGTCGGAGGGTGTAACAACACGAACAGGGACGGATTCAAGTTGCACCAGTGGCCCAAAGATGCGAAAGTGGCAAGAAATTGGACGTTTGTTCCGCACACTTTACCGACGAAAGCTATGCTACGACAGAGATGGCAAGAATGTGTGGATATCCTGCGACACTCAAAGCAGATGCACTTCCAACGATAAAGTCAAAGAAATCTGCCGCCAGACCCCCATTGAATCTGCCGGAGTGTGTGAGCAATTCAGGGACAAAGGGCCTCGGTAGCACGGCAAGCAATGGCGGCAGTTTGTTCCCGCAGACGAGCGAGCTAAACCCCCTGGATGTCTTGGCTCACACCGTCCCTTATGCCACCGAAGATGATCAAGAGAAGAATATCGACCCTAGCTTCCCTGGCCTGCTGACATCAACTCCAAAACTGGACAGATCAGCTTTCAGGAAAAGAGCGCGGATGAGGGTATGTCTCCAGAATATATTCATTGATGAAAATTGGGCTGTCTGCACTCTCAAAGTGCATGTTGTTGCCAAATGTATTTCATATGCTGTAAACCTAGTTCATAGTTGTTAGTTTCCTTTAATGCCAAACAAACACATACCAATCGTTGGTTAGAAGGTGATCGCCGAATTTGTCCTCGCTTTCTCCCGTGTCGTTATCTGTCGTGTCGTTTTCGTCGGTTTCGCTTGCATACGGTTCAAACCGATATGGCTCAATAGCTTCAGTTTCTTCTTCAATTTCGTTTTCGCTACCTGCCTCCACACTACAACCATCCGTTTCAATACATGCGTAATCTGTTGAATCGCTTAAGCCGCTGAAATCCGAGTCTGAATCCGAGCTAATGTCGCTATACCTTGCTGTTCTATCCGCTATGTTTGTTTGTGTTGGCTTCACTATGTGACGTCACAGGAAAATGGACGGGTGTATATAACGATGGTTAAAATCAGGGACTTTGAAGCTTTTTTTAGGGATATTGCGGGATGGGTAAAATTTTGAAAAAAACTTCGAAAAATAAAATAAGCCACTGGGAACTGATTTTTAATGGTTTTAACCCTTCTGAAATTGTGATAATGTTCCCCTTTAATGTTCCAATTTAAGTCCTCCTGTATGTACACACCGAGGAAACCGGAAATCCGTTACCCTCTCCACCTGTTGCCCCCCGATAAATAGGGGCTGAGTGTCTATTTTGGCTTCAGGACAAGGTTATTGTCTGAACACCACATTGACAGCTGCTCCACCTCGTCATACCTCTCACCTGGATAGTAAAAGGATGAGGACGTATTCCGACACTTTGACAGACAATTTAGACCCGAGGACGACACAAAAAGACTATTCCGCCCCCTCTTTCTTCGCATCTAAATGGGAATATATGAACATCCTAGCCGTTGGCATTCTAATGACAGCAGACACTGTACAGTAAGTGATGTTTTATTAAGTTTGTTGGTTTAAATTAAGTCTGCAGTGAGTAATAATCAGTGATGAAGAAAGAAAAAGTGAACGTTGAGATGAATTTTTTGTAATTAATGCTTAAAATGATCAAAATACGTAAATATTAAATATATATGTGCCTGTTACTACATTACATGTTACTTACATCATGTATATAAAACTTAAATGGAGATGTTTGGATGTTTTTATAAAGGCCTACTGAAATGCAATTTTCTTATTCAAACGGGGATAGCAGGTCCATTCTATGTGTCATACTTGATCATTTCGCGATATTGCCATATTTTTGCTGAAAGGATTTAGAGAACATCGACGATAAAGTTCACAACTTTTGGTCACTGATAAAAAAGCCTTGCCTGTACCGGAAGTAACAGACGAGTAGCGTGACGTCACAGGTTGTGGAGCTCCTCACATTCGCACATTGTTTACAATCATGGCCACCAGCAGCGAGAGCGATTCGGACCGAGAAAGCGACGATTTCCCCATTAATTTGAGCGAGGATGAAAGATTTGTGGATGAGGAAAGTGAGAGTGAAGGACTAGAGAGCAGTGGGAGCGATTCAGATAGGGAAGATGCTGTGAGAGGCGGGTGGGACCTGATATTCAGCTGGGAATGACTAAAACAGTAAATAAACACAAGACATATATATACTCTATTAGCCACAACACAACCAGGCTTATATTTAATATGCCACAAATCAATACCGCATAACAAACACCTCCCCCCTCCAGTCCATATAACCCGCCAATACAACTCAAACACCTGCACAATACACTCAATCCCACAGCCCAAAGTACCGTTCACCTCCCCAAAGTTCATACAGCACATATATTTCCCCAAAGTCCCCAAAGTTACGTACGTGACATGCACATAGCGGCACGCACGTACGGGCAAGCGATCAAATGTTTGGAAGCCGCAGCTGCATACTTACTCACGGTACCGCGTCTGCGTATCCAACTCAAAGTCCTCCTGGTAAGAGTCTCTGTTGTCCCAGTTCTCCACAGGCCAATGGTAAAGCTTGACTGTCATCTTCCGGGAATGTAAACAATGAAACACCGGCTGTGTTATCCGGCACAACAGTCAAGGGGTGCATTCTACGGCGGGGGTGCGTTATACGGCACAACACCTGCCGCGATAAACCACTCCCCACCTACAGCTTTCTTCTTTGTTGTCTCCATTGTTCATTGAACAAATTGCAAAAGATTCACCAACACAGATGTCCAGAATACTGTGGAATTTTGCGATGAAAACAGACGACTTAATAGCTGGCCACCATGCTGTCCCAAAATGTCCTCTACAATCCGTGACGTCACGCGCCGGCGTCATCATACCGAGACGTTTTCAGCAGGATATTTCGCGCAAAATTTAAAATTGCACTTTAGTAAGCTAACCCGGCCGTATTGGCATGTGTTGCAATGTTAAGATTTCATCATTGATGTATAAACTATCAGACTGCGTGGTCGGTAGTAGTGGGTTTCAGTAGGCCTTTAAGGGCTATATAGGCGGAATAAAGCGACTCCAATAGGCTACATTGTAAACAGACTTTTGATCGCATGTATTTAATATTCAGAATGCATTAAAAATATACATCAGTCGTCATGTCGTTTATAATGATTGTGAACGATAGGCAAAATTCCCCCCAAAAAGTGCAGTTCCCATTTAGATATCTCCAGGTGAGTAGTTAAAAAATAAAAGGTGTAATTGCAGAAATGAATAAAAGGTTACCAAATGATTTGGTCTTGGACAATAGTGTTGATTTAGTTAAATGGAAAAAAATACAAATTAAAATTAGACAAGATGAATGGGAAGAAGGAGTAAAAGAAAACTGTACAAAAAACCTAATCCCAGTATTGGCGAGAATTTATGTGGAAAGTATCTATAAGATATTTATTTTAGCCCAGCGCCCCTCAGCGGGGACTAGCTGCTGGAGGGGATGTGGTGAATTGAATGCAAACCATACGCATGTGTTGTTTACCTGCCCAATGTTGTTACCCTTTTGGAAGAAGTAAAAATGATGATGAAATCATTATTATGCCTTAAAAGGAATGTCCAAACAGAAAATATGCTGAGCATAAATACAAAGCACAAAGTAAAATCCACACATACATCTAATTAACATATTGAGAATCACTGCAGTTAAACAGATAACAGAGACTTGGAAAGGGACCACAGATCCTATTATATAAAATCCCGGACAACAGCCCTGACACAGATAATAGAATTGGAAAATCAACATTTAGTATTTGAGAAAAATGGACATATTTAATAAGTTATATCCAAAAGATGTCTGTAATATAATAACTGATAAAGATAATAGTACATACTTTATTACGTTGCATGTGTGTATAACAGATGTGAAGCATATATGTATACACACCATCTCTGTAGTATGATTCTCCGTATATTAGAGTATAGAGATGGGAGTGTTTTTATGTTTAGTTTAGTTTTCTTTTTTTCTTTTTATTGTTGTTGTACCACCATCTTTGAATTATTTTTTCTGTATTTAAAAAATATATATATTGTATGTTGTGTATCTTTGTGAAATCATTGCAATAAAGTGTATATAAAGCATTATAGCACAGTATTTGACATTGAAATTAGTATATACATTTTCTAAATTGTGTACAGGTGAAATAAAAAAACAATTAAATTTGAATTTTTTTGTGATATAAACTCATTACATGTCAAGTGAGATATATCAAGCGTTTAGTATAATTTTGCTGATCAAGTTTTTAAAAACCCTAAATGTTTTGAGATTTTCAGATTGAGGTTTTCTTAGCCATAATCATTTAAATTATATTCAAGAAGGCTTGAAATATCTTCAGTTGCATGTTATGAGCATACTTCATATTAGTTTCACCTTGCAGATTTAATTCCTAGAATAAGAAAACCTTTGCGCGATATTATATTCTTTTGAGTTTCACCTGTGTGTACTTTCATATACACATTTAAGACGGTATTAATTGGAGACGTGGTGTGTGATATCGAGACAAACAATTTGTTCGCATTAACATAATTACATTTTCTCACATGCCCCCATCCATCCATCCATTTTCTACCACTTGTCTTTTTAGGGGTAGCGGGGGGTGCCTGAGCCTATCTCAGCTGCATCCGGGCGGTAGGCGGGGTACACCCTGGACATCACAGGGCCAACACAGATAGACAGACAACATTCACACTCACATTCACACACTAGGGCCAATTTAGTGTTGCCAATCAACCTATCCCCAGTACCCGGAGGGAACCCACGCAGTCATGGGGAGAACATGCAAACTCCATGCAGAAAGATCCCGAGCGCAGGTTCGAACCCAGGACCTTTGTTTTGTGAGCCACATACATTAACCCCTGTAGACTTTTAATAGACTTTTACCTGGTTTCTGTTTATTTCTTTGGTAAATACACCGAGTTCTTTCTGGCAATGTTCTGCAGCAGTGATATAGAATACCAGCTCTGTTTGACGCTGCAAATATTGTCTTTTTTTAAAATTACCCCTAACATTTGACAGCTTCTCCCTCGTTGCTATTTTTCTTCGAGATATTTCTCTCCATCACCGCTATCTTCTGTTTTCCGCCACACAGATCATGGCACCCAAGAACAAACGGTTTCTTGTGGGCTCTATTGCAGCGGGCCGTGCGGAAAGTACGTCCATGTGTTTTAAGTTTGGTTTTCATCAACTTTTATTGGTTGTATTTTTAAATGATTAATCGAAGCAAAATAATAGTAATTGAAGCTATTTTCTAATCGATCGATCGTTGCAGCTCTATGACACACAAGTAAAAGCTCCACAGGGTGAATGTGCAACAACTTAATATTTGGTTAAAGGCCTACTGAAACCCACTACTACTGACCACACAGTCTGATAGTTTATATATCAATGATGAAATCTCAACATTGCAACACATGCCAATACTACTAAAGTGCAATTTTAAATTTTGCGCAAAATATCGTGCTGAAAACGTCTCGGTATGATGACGCCGGCACGTGACGTCATGGATTGTAGAGGACATTTTGGGACAGCATGGTGGCCAGCTATTAAGTCATCTGTTTTCATCGCAAAATTCCACAGTATTCTGGACATCTGTGTTGGTGAATCTTTTGCAATTTGTTCAATGAACAATGGAGACAGCAAAGAAGAAAGCTGTAGGTGGGAAGCGGTGTATTGTGTCCGGTGGCTGCAGCAACACAAACACAGCCGGTGTTTCATTGTTTACATTCCCGAAAGATGACAGTCAAGCTTTACCATTGGCCTGTGGAGAACTGGGACAACAGAGACTCTTACCTGGAGGACTTTGAGTTGGATACGCAGACGCGGTACCGTGAGTACGCATGCAGGTGCGGCTTCCAAACATTTGATCGCTTGCCCGTACGTGCGTGCCGCTATGTGCATGTCACGTACGTAACTTTGGGGACTTTGGGGAAATATATGTGCTGTATGAACTTTGGGGAGGTGAAGGGTACTTTGGGCTGTGGGATTGAGTGTGTTGTGCAGGTGTTTGAGTTGTATTGGCGGGTTATATGGACGGGAGGGGGGAGGTGTTTGTTATGTGGCATATTAAATATAAGCCTGGTTGTGTTGTGGCTAATAGAATATATATACTCTTGTGTTTATTTACTGTTTTAGTCATTCCCAGCTGAATATCAGGTCCCACCCGCCTCTCTCAGCATCTTCCCTATCTGAATCGCTCCCACTGCCCTCTAGTCCTTCACTCTCACTTTCCTCATCCACGAATCTTTCATCCTCGCTCAAATTAATGGGGAAATCGTCGCGTTCTCGGTCCGAATCGCTCTCGCTGCTGGTGGCCATGATTGTAAACAATGTGCAGATGTGAGGAGCTCCACAACCTGTGACGTCACGCTACTCGTCTGCTACTTCCGGTACAGGCAAGGCTCTTTTATCAGCGACCAAAAGTTGCGAACTTTATTGTCGATGTTCTCTACTAAATCCTTTCAGCAAAAATATGGCAATATCGCGAAATGATCAAGTATGACACATAGAATGGACCTGCTATCCCCGTTTAAATAAAAAAATCGCATTTCAGTAGGCCTTTAAATGAGAAGGATGCCAATAGAGAAAGCCCTGTCACCATACCCATCTGCTCATTTTGAAGGCTTTAATTGCTGGCTGTAATTCCTGACTCAATTGTACAAATGACAAAGGCAGTTGTTTTCAAAGTCCTTTTAAAATGGCCACTGGGCTTTTATGTCCAGGGCCTCTATGGTTACGGACAGCTTTAATTGATGAGTTTTGTGTGTGCTGGGGTGGAGGAAGGTAGCTGCTAATTGACTGGCTGTTAAAGCTTTTAATGAAGAGTGGGCATTCAGCTCTCCAATTAGCTGTGGGGGAGCCATCAGGAGTAGAAAATCGGATGGTTACTCAGGAGTGAGTACGAAGTGGGGGTGGGAGTGCAAAAAAACACAAGCGCACTGCAGTGCTAAGTGGGCAGCATGATAAATGATGTTTTCTTTGTTCATTTGGGTTCCTGTCATTACTGAAATCTTGAAAATTACTTTCTGTCTGTGTTTACGGAAATTACTCCAGGAGCACAGTAAAGATTTTAACAAAGTCATTTAGGGTGTGTTGACACTTGCCATTTCGGGTCCTGTTAAAACAAATTCAAGCCCAGTCTGTTTGCTTTGCTTGTACGGTTTGTTTGGTCAGGTGTAATTACAGTCCAGGACCAAAAGGTACAGACCACACAGTTAAATATATCTCTTTTTAACAAAGGGGTCGTGTTGCTTATTACAGTTTGCCGAAGTTGTCAGAAATACCATCTCCTGGCAGCACTTCTCTGGGAACATGTCTAAACTCTTTATGCAATTGAATACCTATTTATTACTTCTCAGCTTGGAAAATGTCATACTCCTGTAGAAAGAAATAGTCCAACAAGTGTATGTGACCAAAAACACATTAGAGCAGTGGTTCTTAACCTGGGTTCGATCGAACCCTAGGGGTTCGGTGAGTTGGCCTCAGGGGTTCGGCGGAGCCTCCACCACGGAGGTAAAGACACATCCGACTTATCGTGTAAATAAAAACTTCTCCCTATCGGCATTTTATGGATACCCATAAACAATGTTCCCTCTAATTTTCCATCTGATTTGCAGGTTGTTTGATTGATCGATTGAAACTTTTACTAGCAGATTGCAAAGGAAGAGAATACATTATATGAAACAGTACAGTTTACACAGTACAGTACATATTACGTACAATTGACCACTAAATGGTAACATCCGAAAAAGTTTTTCAACTTGTTTAAGTTGGGGTCCACGTTAATCAATTCATGGTAATGTGTGTAATTTGTTGTGAGTTCATGCACTGTGTTGGTTTTGTTCTTTGAACAATGTGATGTTCTTGCACTGTTCATTTTGTGCACCAGTAAAAAAACATATAACTTTTTCTTCAATTTGAAAAAAATATATATATATTTTTCACTAAAGAAGGGTGCGGTGAATGCGCATATGAAACTGGTGGGGTTCGGTACCTCCAACAAGGTTAAGAACCACTGCATTAGAGTTTGAATATTTACTTACAGTTTTTTTCCATTTGCTTACACACAATTTTACTAACTCTGTGTCTTTTTTCAAAAGATATACACACTTTTCCAAACACTACATTCAATTTTCTTAATTCCTAGATTATTTGCCAAATAACACACTTCGGTCAAAACATATGTCCATTCCTCAAAATAAAGCAAGCATTTGTAAAAATGCAGTTTTATTTTCATCTCACTCAGTGATAAATACAAAACACATTTGTAAAAAAAAACTATTTTACTACAAACCCCGTTTCCATATGAGTTGGGAAATTGTGTTAGATGTAAATATAAACAGAATACAATGATTTGCAAATCCCTTTCAACCCATATTCAGTTGAATATGCTACAAAGACAACATATTTGATGTTCAAACTCATAAACTTTATTTATTTTTTTTGCAAATAATAATTAACTTAGAATTTCATGGCTGCAACACGTGACAAAGTAGTAAATGTTTGGGAACTGAGGAGACACATTTTTTAAGCTTCTCAGGTGGAATTCTTTCCCATTCTTGCTTGATGTACAGCTTAAGTTGTTCAACAGTCCGGGGGTCTCCGTTGTGGTATTTTAGGCTTCATAATGCGCCACACATTTTCAATGGGAGACAGGTCTAAACTACAGGCAGGCCAGTCTAGTACTCGCACTCTTTTACTATGAAGCCACATTGATGTAACACGTGGCTTGGCATTGTCTTGCTGAAATAAGCAGGGGAGTCCTTGTTAATGTTGCTTGGATGGCAACATATGTTGCTCCAAAACCTGTATGTACCTTTCAGCATTAATGGTGCCTTCACAGATGTGTAAGTTACCCATGTCTTGGGCACTAATACACCCCCATACCATCACAGATGCTGGCTTTTCAACTTTGCGCCTATAACAATCCGGATGGTTCTTTTTCTCTTGAGTCCGGAGGACACGAGGTCCACAGTTTCCAAAAACAATTTGAAATGTGGACTCGTCAGACCACAGAACACTTTTCCACTTTATATCAGTCCATCTTAGATGAGCTCAGGCCCAGCGAAGCTGACGGAGTTCCAGGGTGTTGTTGATAAACTGTTTTCAGCTTGCATAGGAGAGTTTTAACTTGCACTTACAGATGTAGCGACCAACTGTAGTTACTGACAGTGGGTTTCTGAAGTGTTCCTGAGCCCATGTGGTGATATCCTTTACACACTGATGTCGCTTGTTGATGCAGTACAGCCTGAGGGATCGAAGGTCACGGGCTTAGCTGCTTACGTGCAGTGATTTCTCCAGATTCTCTTAACCCTTTGATGATATTACGGACCGTAGATGGTGAAATCCCTAAATTCCTTGCAATAGCTGGTTGAGAAAGGTTTTTCTTAAACTGTTCAACAATCTGCTCACGCATTTGTTGACAAAGTGGTGACCCTCGCCCCATCCTTGTTTGTGAATGACTGAGCATTTCATGGAATCTACTTTTATACCCAATCATGGCACCCACCTGTTCCCAATTAGCCTGCCCACCTGCGGGATGTTCCAAATAAGTGTTTGATGAGCATTCATCAACTTTATCAGTATTTATTGCCACATTTCCCAACTTCTTTGTCACGTGTTGCTGCCATCAAATTCTAAAATTAATGATTATTTGCAAAAAAAAAAAGAAAGTTTTTAAGTTTGAACATCAAATATGTTGTTTTTATAGCATATTCAACTGAATATGGGTTGAAAATGATTTGCAAATCATTGTATTCCGTTTATATTTACATCTATACAATTTCCCAACTCATATGGAAACGGGGTTTGTATAAGAAAACACATATTTGGGGCATTTTGCCCGACCTTTTTAGCATATGTGATGAATGATTACTGTAACTTGACAAAATATATATTGGCAAATCCATAGCAGTCGTCATTACATATAGGCCCACTTTGAAGTGGGCCTATATGTAAGGACCTAAAGAGAAAATAAAAATATCCTGTAATCTTTTCAAGAACTGCTCAACAATGATGCTGCAAACTGCAAATATTTATTTTTACCACAGTCAGGTAAAGTAACATATCACAGTAGTCAACAATGACATGCAATACACATTAAAATTTGAGACAAATAAAAAGCTTTGAAAAAAATTCTGGAGATAAATAAAAATGACAGCATAGAGCAGTGGTTCTCAACCTTTTTTCAGTGATGTACCCCCTGTGAACATTTTTTTAATTCAAGTACCCCCTAATCAGAGCAAAGCATTTTTGGTTGAAAAAAAGAGATAAAGAAGTAAAATACAGCACTATGTCATCAGTTTCTGATGTATTAAATTGTATAACAGTGCAAAATATTGCTCATTTGTAGTGGTCTTTCTTGAACTATTTGGAAAAAAAGATATAAAAATAACAAAAAACTTGTTGAAAAATAAACAAGTGATTCAATTATAAATAAAGATGTCTACACATAGAAGTAATCATCAACTTAAAGTGCCCTCTTGGGGATTGTAATAGAGATCCATCTGGATTCATGAACTTAATTCTAAACATTTATTTTGTTGAAGTATTATTCAATAAATATATTTATAAAGGATTTTTGAATTGTTGCTATTTTTAGAATATTTAAAAAAAATCTCACGTACCCCTTGACATACCTTCAAGTACCCCCAAGGGTATGCGTACCCCCATTTGAGAACCACTGGTATAGAGTATAGGCTACATGTGCAGACTTAGGCAACAGCAACTCTATGAAAGGATGTACTCAAAAGCCTCAGTTATTGATTGTAATCATCACCTGCCCGTTTAGCTGGATCAGGCCATAGTATCTCATCCGCATCACATGTGCAAGATGGGAAGATGTGTATAAAGCATTTTGTGTAATATTTCGCAAAAACTGTGAAGCAGAATCTATGCCTAGTATTAGGCAAATCTGCACAGTGGTTATGCTTACTGTGTGTAGACTGTGTGAACATTTAAAATTGAGTGTGTAAGCAATTGGAAAAAGCTGTAAGTAAAGTGTTATATAAATTTGTCATACATTTTAATTTGTAATGCACTTTAAATGTCATAGAAATCTCAAAGTGATACAGCAGTGTTGGCTAACAAATAAGCTTGCCTAAAAGAAATAAAAACAACAATATGTGTTACAAAACCAAGAAAAGAACAGGCTACATAAAATGTCCTGAAAGGCCTTTTTGAATAAAAATATTTATCTGTTTTTTGAATGACTTCACTCTGTCCTTCAGAGATTCTGGGAGTGCATTCCACTGGCGATACTGCATTGTGTATAGTCTGTTGAAGGCAGTGAATGTTGGTGGAATGCAGAAGCCTTGAAGTATTGTGTGGTTTGAGGTAGAATGGAATATTTTCAGGGAGGCACTAATGAGTTAGTAGACAAAGTTTATATTGAATTCTGTAGTGAATGGGTAACTACTAGTGACACGCTCGGAGAGCAGGTATGTTGTGGTCATATTTGAGCGTCCGTGTCAGG
This sequence comes from Nerophis lumbriciformis, assembly GCF_033978685.3. Classification (NCBI taxonomy): domain Eukaryota; kingdom Metazoa; phylum Chordata; class Actinopteri; order Syngnathiformes; family Syngnathidae; genus Nerophis; species Nerophis lumbriciformis. The sequence goes on along the minus strand of NC_084557.2, from coordinate 29,941,765 downwards.
ATCCTGGCAACACAGTTATGGATTTGTTGAAACTTCTGTGGGCTCCTGCTAGAGATCACGACAAGAACGTCATTACAGTAATCCAACCTGGAGCAGACAAAGACATTGACCGGTTTTCCGGTGTCAGATTGAGCGAAAGAGGGGCAGCCTTTGGCTGTATTTTTGAGATGGAGAACAGGAGAATCTGGAGAGGTGGTGAATGTCATTTTGGTGATCTTGGTTTGTGACAAAAGAAGAAAGACGGATGCCATAGCCAGAGACAGAACTACAAACCCCGTTTCCATATGAGTTGGGAAATTGTGTTAGATGTAAATATAAACGGAATACAATGATTTGAAAATCCTTTTCAACCCATATTCAGTTGAATGCACTACAAAGACAACATATTTGATGTTCAAACTCATAAACTTTATTTTTTTTTGCAAATAGTAATCCATCCATCCATTTTCTACCGCTTATTCCCTTTGGGGTCACGGGGGGCGCTGGAGCCTATCTCAGCTACAATCGGGCGGAAGGCGGGGTACACCCTGGACAAGTCGCTACCTCATCGCAGGGCCAACACAGATAGACAGACAACATTCACACTCACATCCACACACTAGGGCCAATTTAGTGTTGCCAATCAACTTAGCCCCAGGTGCATGTCTTTGGATGTGGGAGGAAGCCGGAGTACCCGGAGGGAACCCACGCAGTCACGGGGAGGACAGACGAGTTGGGAAATTGTGTTAGATGTAAATATAAACGGAATACAATGATTTGCAAATAATTTTCAACCCATATTCAGTTGAATATGCTACAAAGACAACATATTTGATGTTCAAACTGATAAACATTTTTTTTTTTGCAAATAATCATTAACTTTAGAATTTGATGCCAGCAACACGTGACAAAGAAGTTGGGAAAGGTGGCAATAAATACTGATAAAGTTGAGGAATGCTCATCAAACACTTATTTGGAACATCCCACAGGTGAACAGGCAAATTGGGAACAGGTGGGTGCCATGATTGGGTATAAAAGTAGATTCCATGAAATGCTCAGTCATTCACAAACAAGGATGGGGCGAGGGTCACCACTTTGTCAACAAATGCGTGAGCAAATTGTTGAACAGTTTAAGAAAAACCTTTCTCAACCAGCTATTGCAAGGAATTTAGGGATTTCACCATCTACGCTCCGTAATATCATCAAAGGGTTCAGAGAATCTGGACAAATCACTGCACGTAAGCAGCTAAGCCTGTCACCTTCGATCCCTCAGGCTGTACTGCATCAACAAGCGACATCAGTGTGTAAAGGATATCACCACATGGTCTCAGGAACACTTCAGAAACCCACTGTCAGTAACTACAGTTGGTCGCTACATCTGTAAGTGCAAGTTAAAACTCTCCTATGCAAGGCGAAAACCGTTTATCAACAACACCCAGAAACGCCGTCGGCTTCGCTGGGCCTGAGCTCATCTAAGATGGACTGATACAAAGTGGAAAAGTGTTCTGTGGTCTGACGAGTCCACATTTCAAATTGTTTTTGGAAACTGTGGACGTCGTGTCCTCCGGACCAAAGAGGAAAAGAACCATCAGGATTGTTATAGGCGCAAAGTTGAAAAGCCAGCATCTGTGATGGTATGGGGGTGTATTAGTGCCCAAGACATGGGTAACTTACACATCTGTGAAGGCGCCATTAATGCTGAAAGGTACATACAGGTTCCCAACTACTTTGGCACGTGTTGCAGCCATGAAATTGTAAGTTAATTATTATTTGCAAAAAATAAATAAAGTTTATGAGTTTGAACATCAAATATCTTGTCTTTGTAGTGCATTCAATTGAATATGGGTTGAAAAGGATTTGCAAATCATTGTATTCCGTTTATATTTACATCTAACACAATTTCCCAACTCATTTGGAAACAGGGTTTGTACTATAACTATCATATAGAAACAATTACATTTGATCAGGTGGTTACAATTGCCTTAAACTGCAAACACTATGTACAGTAGGTAGGGTTGCATTTTTGCTTCATTCCTGTGAGAATCCTGCGTGCGACTGATCCACTGTAGGACTATCCAGGACTAGCTGCAGTGTGCTCAAACACCCACCAGGTAGCACCTGTGAGCAGATAATACTGTATCATCTCTTTCTTTTTGGGACTTATCAGGTCGGTAGTGCATTTTTCACACATTCTTCACTTACGTTTAAAGTGAAGGATGAGGCAAAAATACAACCTCACGTATGGGGTTGCAGTAGCCCAGTCTGTAAGAACTTGGCGTTTGGAGGGCTTCTGTCCCGCAGCGTACAAAATTAATAGTAGTAATCAGGTGCCCTTGAGCAAGGCCCCAAAGAGAGCATAGCGCCCCAATGTGGACTACGCATTTTGACAGTAAGGCATGCAGTGCATTTATAATGAAACCGTAAAAAGACTGCAGTGGTTATAATAAAGTTGTCACAAAAAGATTTACAGGATATTCATAAAGGACCTGTTTGTTAGTCAATAAATTGAGATTGAAGTTGAATTAAAATGCAACTCTGCAATTTCTCTCGGAAGTGGTAGGCATAATCTATAAATAAGTGATGAGCATTAAAGTGTATTCATACAGATTGTGTGTGTGTTGCAGGTGCAGTGGAGGTAAGGAAAGAGGGTCTGGATGCCCAAATCAATCGCCTGGCTGAACTCATCGGACGACTGGAGAATAAAGTAAGAACCCACCCAAACATGCACCCACATGTCTGTGTGTCAGCCTTTACCTTGTGAGGGATGCTCTTTAAGCTTCTGTGCCGCACTCACTTTAGAGTCAACATAGCTGACTGACACAACCTTGCAATACGACAATGTTGCTAACTGGTTCTTCCATGTTTTTTTTTTAAATTAAATTTATTTTGCAAAAATCAAGTGTAAATCCAGGTGTGAGCTGTGAATGAGAAAATTGTGATTGGTCCAGTGAAGAACAGGTTGAGCCTAATGGATCTCCCGCAGACTCCGCTATTGTAAGACAACACGAGAGAATGACAATGAATAACTAAAGTCAATGTCCAGCCAGGGGCTGGGGATATTTTAAATAATTCCTTTTTAAAAAAGCTAACAATTTAAGCCATGAGAACTAGTAACCAATGTTCCCTCTAATTCAGGGGTGCTCATTACGTCGATCGCGAGCTACCGGTCGATCTCGGAGGGTGTGTCAGTCGATCACCAGCCAGGCATTAAAAAAATAGTCCTAAAAATGAGCGATCATAAATCTTCACTATGACGTCACTTTCGTCACTTGATTGACATTCACGGCACCCGAGGGTCTTCTGAGATGACGCTGGCTGCTGCCAGCTCATTAAAATTACCGACTGGAAGGCGAGAAACACTTTATTTCAACAGACTCTGGCGCCGTACCTGTCGTCAAAACTCCAAAGACCGACCGCACAGTTGCACAATAAAAGCTCTGCTTCATCCTGCTTGCGCTACCAAAATAAGAGTCTCAGGAAGCTGGCGTGCACAAGCTAGCAAGCTACGGAGTTTGCCGACAATGTATTTCTTGTAAAGTGTATGAAAAGGAGTACGGAAGCTGGATAAATAAGATGCCAAAAAGCAACCACTGTCATGTGGTATTGGACAGAAAGGAGGACTTTTTTTCTCCTCCATTCGAAAATGCGGACCTTATCAGCACCACTGTCTGATTCCAATCAATGCAAGTCATCAGAATCAGGTAATACACCAACTTATATTCTTGTCTTCATGAAAGAAAGGAATCTATATGTGTTAAACATGCTTGTATTATCTTTAAACACCTTTAACTTGTTAACAATATTAACTATATGTGTTAAACATGCTTGCGTTATCTTTAAACATCTTTAACTTGTTAACAATAGTAACTATATGTGTTAAACATGCTTGTATTATCATTAAACACCTTTAACTTGTTAACAATATCAACTGTATGTATTAAACATACTTGTATTTTCATTAAACACCTTTAATGTATTAACAATATTAACTATATGTGTTAAACATGCTTGTATTATCATTAAACACCTTTAGCTTGTTAACAAAAACATATGTTTCATAAATAAGTAAATATAAATTATATATATGAATGAGGTAGATCCCCACGACTTGATCAATTGAAAAGTAGCTCGCCTGCAGAAAAAGTGTGAGCACCCCTGCTCTAATTGTTCAAGTGTGTGAGCAAACGCAAAAACTCCCTGAGCATTCAGTGGAGCCCATGTGAGCAACATCAGACGTGCACACTGTGGCTACACCAGCAGCACACCTGTCCCAAACCTGACTAAATAACAAGTTCAATCTCCATCCATCCATCCATTTTCTACCGCTTGTCCCTTTCGGGGTCGCGGGGGGTGATGCAGCCTATCTCAGCTGCATTAGGGCGGAAGGCGGGGTACACCCTGGACAAGTCCCCACCTCATCGCAGGGCCAACACAGATAGATAGACAACATTCTCTTATTATTATAATCAAATGACAGCAGTCATTTCCATGAGGTTATTTTCTAATATAAGTGTTTAGGCCCACTTACAATGACAATAACAAAAAACATTGTTTTTCATGAACTGTGTACTTGTATTGTTTGTCTGGGTCGAGGTCCTGCTTTGGAAATAATTTGTACCCCTTTCAGACATTGCATTTAGTTCCCATTAAAACATTCACATGTTGCACAATGAGATGTAAGCAGGGGATCATGTGTCCATTCCTGCAACTTCCTGTTCGTAAAAAATATATTTTTATTAGTATTTATTTAATATACTAACAGCATTTCATGATTAATATTATATATTAATAAACCAGTGTGAATTGCTTATCATACCGTATGGAAGTTATTTTTCTCTCAGCAATATTATAGATATTATTATTAGTTTTATATTACAAATCATACAAATAGTATTATGATGCAACTTCAGTGTGAACTGTCCCGCGAGAATAATGATGACGCTTATCATAATCATCATCATTATTCATCGAAATAGACGGATACAAAATACATTAGTTGACAAATTAACAAGAATTAGGAAAAACAGGCGAAAATAATGTTTTAAGAAGTCACGTGTGACGTGTTGTACCATAAAGCTGTCATGTGTGGGATTGGATCAAAGTCATGTGAACACACGGCCATTTTCCATGCGTTCCTGGATATAAGACAAGTACCAGTGCTTTGATAAAGAAGGTGAGAAACACTATTGCATAAAAAAAAAAAAAGAACTCGTAGCAAGGTACGCAGGTGGTGTTTGCCACCTTCCCTCCTTCCTCCCCTCAGCCCTTGTTGTCAGGAGTCTTCATTAAAGTAAAGGTGTTGTTAAATGTTCGCTTATCCATTTCATTTAACAGTCATGTATTTTGCATTGTTTTCTGCGTGTAAAACATCATTATTATTTATAAAAAAAAAGTGTTTTGTGCTAACATGTTTGGGTGTCTGGGACGGATTAGTTGGATTCTCCTTGCTATTTGCCTTTTGGAAAAAACAATTTGGTTTCCATACTACAACCCGGTTGTGAATATGACCATTAATAACGAAAATAGTTTCACTCAGTTACTGTATATCAATCTTCACTATGCCCCTTTCATGCTTTACATCTTATTTGAAAAGCTTGCAATTGATAAATGTTGCATACTTGTTGGTAATTAGGTCTCGAGAGCCTGTTTGTTGCCTGCAGACACACATAGTACAGTAGAATCCTCCCAATTGGGTTAGATTTGTGCACGTACCAAAAGATTTTTCTTGCTTCCATCTATCAAGGGACATGCAACAAATGATGTTTTTAATAGGAAGAGGGTAAACCAGGTGAAAAAACAGAATGCTAAAAGATGGCAATTTCCCCCCACCTCCATATACTGATGATGTAATTCAACACGTGGTGCCTTGCGTTTGAGTCCAACTTGGCCCTGACTGTTTCATTTTTACACGCATGTTTCATTACTAAGAGTTGTAATTCAAATGCTCCAAAATGTGTGGTATTATTTTGAGGTTTAAAGATGCTTTTATTTTGAAATTACGTTCACCGGAAGTATTTTTGCGCTGCTATCATACTTAGTTGCAAATGACTTAAAGAGGAAACGACAAACTTTACAGGTTTACAGCTAAGTCCTTCGTATAGCATGCATCCAATGATGTAAAGTGCTTTATGTTCATTTTATGACCTTGTGTCATGCTTACATGCTGCATGTCGAATGTATTTATTTGTTTAGCTAATACCGTCATGTGTAGGGATGATGTTCGAAATCGGTTGTTCGATAAGAAAAGAACCGATTCCATGGACTCGAATCCCTTTTTGAGAACCGGTTCCCGTTATCGAGGCCACTATAGTAAAGAAAAAGAGTTGGTTCTTTATTCGAATCCCTGGGAACGAATCCCTTCCCACGTACAGGAAATGCTCTGTGGGACCTGCAATGTTATGCCCATTTCATTGTAGACTCTTACTGACACCTTGTGGCGATATGAAAATACTACGCGTCATTAGTTTGGGCACTTCCGGGTTGAGACAATTGAGTAGTAGACAAGTTGTGTTAGCTCTTACAAGCCTTGGAAAAGATAAGTCTCTAAGTAAACTGTTTAACTTTTTTATGTAACTCAATATTAAGGTGGAAAGTGGTTAAGTTTGATCCTAAAATGTTTATTGAAAAACGATTTTTGTGCACTGTTTCAATGGATGTTTTAAGGACTTAAAATGGCTGCCAGTCGTATATTTCCACCATCAAAATAGTTTCAACACTCAGAAGTATGTGTTTGATGATAGTACTGTATATATGTGTGAGGCTAATATTTACATATTGTGTATTACATTTCAGTATGTTAATTGATTCACATAGCTTATACATTTGTCATTTTGTGTATTTCAGTTAAAAAAAAATACAAATAACAGTCCAGTGCAAGACTAAAGTAAAGATAGGAAAAGAGAAAGCAAGATCAACAACAATTAAGAGCCTAAATGGATTAATTTGCTTTGGATTGTTTGTTAGCTGTCTGCCAAGCTGTATAACCTCAACACGTATAGTGAGGGCAGAACAGGCAATATGCAATTATTGCCAGGCTTCGCTCTCATGTAAGGGGGGAAGAATTGTTGATTGATGACTGTGGTGGTCATAGTGTGTGTAGTTAGTATGTTCCAATAGCAGCAGAAGTGCACTTTTTGGAGAGCTGTATTATTTTAAGTTTTGTGCCCAAGGGACTGATTTTATTTAACACTATTATTATTTATACACCTATAGTGATCACAGAGACAGGTTGTTTTTGTGTTACTGTATGTATTTGTTTTTCTGAAAAATTCCACTTAATATACTTTGGGTAACAGTCAATATTTATTTATTTATTTTCATTTGATTTTTTTCTTATAAAATAAAAGTGAGCTTTTGTTAAACCAAATATTGTGTTTTTTTCCATATACAACAACCTATCTGGATTCGATAAGAGAATCGATAAGGAATCGGTTCGATAAGAGGATTCGATAATGGGCTCGAACTCGATAATTTCTTATCAAACATCATCCCTAGTTATGTGGGTTTTGCTTAGTTTTCACGGTAGATTCGGAGAACAAGCTTTGAATAAAACTGTTGCAAGAAAACCACTTGTTTCTGTACATGGAGGGACTTACCTGACTGTGTGATATCTCATTCAAATCATCAACAGTGTGTGTGTGTGTGTGTGTGTGTGTGTGTGTGTGTGTGTGTGTGTGTGTGTGTGTGTGTGTGTGTGTGTGTGTGTGTGTGTGTGTGTGTGTTTGTTCTTGTATTTCTACCCTTCTTGAGACATCAACAAGGAAAAGTACCTTCCATATGAGGACCGGTAAACAAGTTACGATCTAAATCATGGTCCTAATACAGAAAACCATTGCATCTAATAGAGATTGTCTCATAGGCACCCCTGTTGGTGAAATCTATCAAAATTAGGGTGGTCTCAAAAAGGAGGAATTTTTCAAATAGACTGTGTGTCGGTTTTAAAAGTGCTCCGCCTCTGGCCAACATATGAAATGACAAGTGTGTGTAAGAAATTGAAATGCGCCCCCTTTGGCCAAAATGTATTTAAAAAAATGCAATAAATATGTATGTAAAGACATACTGTGATTACTTGAAGTAAATAATGAAGATTAAAAACCAATTACAAACAAAAAATTCAACAACAAAAAATGTTACTAAAAGAAGTCTTTTTGTCATAATGTGTCGACTTTTTCTTATAAAATTGGGAACAGTTTCTCATATTCTTTCGGGTTCTGTAATATTGCAATATTTTCTCGTAAAATCATTACTTTTTTTATGTTAAATTATTACTTTTAATGCAAAATTGTGACATTTGTCATATAAAATTCGGACTTGTATCACAAGATTGCCAATTTTTTGTTGTTCTTGTAATATAGTGACATTTTTTGAGTAACATTATGACTTGTCATAATTTTGCAGAGTAAAATTCCGATTATTATTATTATGATATTGCCAAAATGTTGAAGTTTTCTTATAAAATTGGGACTTTTGTCGAGTAAAATTACGACTCTTGTCATAAAATTGCCGAAATATTAAGCTTTTCTTGTAAAATTGCGACTGTTTATGGGTAAAATTCCAAATTTTATCATAATATTGCACAAATGTTCAGTTTTTCTTGTAAAATGTTGACTCTTGTTGAGTAAAATTACGACTTTTATTATAATACTGCCAAAATTCTAAGTTTTTCTTGTGAAATTGTGACCTTTTTCTTGTGAAAATCCAACTAATTTTTCACAACGAGCTCTGTTATACTTGCCTAGTATGTATATATTATTAATGTTGTAAATACAAATCTTTATATATCTAGAAAGGGTGGTCCTAAAGAGGTAGGCATTATTTGGAGGTCTGAAGAAGGTAAGAATTACAAGAATTCAAATCATTCATCAAGTGTGTGTGTGTGTGTGTGTGTGTGTGTGTGTGTGTGTGTGTGTACGTCTCCTGACTGTGATTGGAAAAGTGTGCAGTGCAGACAGCATTTATTTATTCACAGGAGCAGTCGTTATCAGTCGCTAATTGGAAGGAACCTTCATTGCTCAATGTGACTTACTCCACTTAGTTTATATAGCTCCCATGTGTTTAATGTGGATAGTAAAACATAATCTTATGTTTATTATTGTAGTTGGAGCTTGCAGTGGGATAGAACTGAACTGCATCACACAGTACATGGTAATCATTGTTTCAAAAAAAAGGAAAAAGGTATAAAACGACCATAGAGTCTCATCTGTAAAATCCAAATTGGTCTAATAGTTACTCTACCCCATAGCCAATTGTACCTCATTGTTTAAAAGCCACATTCTTGTTAGCCTTCCAATCTCTACTCATACATCCTGTAGACCAGGGTTGGGCAATTAATTTTTACCGGGGGCCGCGTGAGCAACCCGAGCACTGCTGGAGGGCCACATCGACAATATTTCAATTAAATTTTGCTCAATATTATTTTTGATATACCGTAAGATTAATAATAATAATAATAATAATAATTTCATTTAACCTACCTTAACTTTGTACAAAAGCAGATTGCTTTTGATGGTTTTATTTTTAACACTGTCTTACACAACACTTCCTGATGTATTATACAATGCAAAAATGTCAATTTCTGCACGGAGTTAATTTCTGTCACTTTATCCTGCATCCTCTTTAAAAGTCCAACATTTTTCCCTGTCAGATTTGGACAACCATCTGTTGTCACACCTGCCAGCTTGTCCCATTTCAGTCCTAACATGTCCTAACACGCATTTAACTCTGTGAACAAGTCATTGCCAGCGGTTGTTCCTTTTATTGACTGCTTGGCTGCCAGCTCCTCCGGGATTTGAAAGTCTGCAGTTATCCCACGTAAGCAGATGAGCAGCTGGGCGGTGTCACGTACATCGCAGCTCTCATCCAAAGCCAGCGAAAAACAGTCAAAGTCAGCCGTTCTGTTCTTCCGCTGAAGCTCCAAGTTTCCAGCGATGGTCTCAACCCGCCTCGTTACAGTGCGTCGGGAGAGTGACACGTTCTCAAATGTGGGCATATCAGCGCAACAGAGTCCAATAAGCACTCCTTAATAAACTCTCTGTCAGAAATCGCCTTACTTTTTCTGGCGATTTTGTGAGAAATGACAAAACTTGTCCTGACGGCTGCATATCTGGGGGTGTGAAATATGGCAAAAAGTCCTTGTTGGGTTTGCAGTTTTACCATCAACGCATCAGCCTCCCTTGCGCGCGCTTCATCAGACAGATTCCGGTATTTTTCCTCGTGCTTCGTCGTGTAGTGGCGATTCAAATTATATTCTTTAAACACAGCAACCCATGTACCACTAATTAAGCACACGGCTTTACCTTTAATTTCTGTAAAGAAATACTTGGCAGTCCATGACTTGTTGGAAACACGGCATCAACTTTTCTTTTTTTAGCGTGAGCTGACATCTCGGTGGTAACCGGGCATCACTTGTCGCTGTGCACCTTCACTCACAAGGTTACACCAGGACATACGCCCATAAATAACAATTTTCAAAATAAAAGCAGCACAGTTGTATTGCACACACGACATAGATGTTTTTTAAAATGTGTTTTGTAATTTGTGATTGCTGCTGTTCACATTCACTCACAATCACACACGCGCATACGTCCACACGGAAGTAATACAAATAACGCTTTTCAAAACAAAAGCAGCACCGTTGAATTGCACACTCGACATAGATACTTTTTAAAATGTATTTTGTAATTTATGATTGGCCTCACGCGGGCCGGACAGGGACGCACAAAGGGCCGGATGTGGCTCGCGGGCCCCAGAATGCCCAAGTCTGCTGTAGACACACATACATACTATGGTCGTCCCGATACCAATATTTTGTTACCGGTACCACAATGTATGATACATGATGATATGATAAAATGTATGATGCTTTTTGATATTTTTCCAAATAAAGGGGACCACAAAAAATTAATTATTGGCTTTTTTTTTTAACAAAAATACTTATCATACATAGTGAACATTTTAGACAACTTCTCATTAAAAAATGCAACATAAAGTCGCAAGAAATTATATTCAATTAGAATAATACATAATGTTGAGGGAACATACAATCCCATTATTTATTAAATCCAAAATATTAGAACTCAACAATTTGGTGCAGTTAAAAACAGCTAAAATTATGCACAAGGCAAACTACAACCTGCTACCAAAGAATGTACATTAAATAATTCCAACAAAAGAGGGTAAATATAACCTTAGAGTAAAATCTAACTTTAGACATGTGTATGCACGAACAACACTTAAAACCTTTAGTACATCAGAATGTGGAAATAAATTACGGGGTAAATCAAACAATGTACTAATATGATCTTGTTTAAGAGGTTGTTCAAACTACAAGTGTTTACAAAGTACAAGGAAGCAAAATTAACTTATTGAAAATACGATATTATCAATCTCATTGAGCGAATCATAACTGATTCAATTATTGATGAGGAGAACTGATGTAGTTAGAATGCATTGATGTAAATTGAGAACAGGAAATGAAGAAATATGGTACACTGCAAAAACTGAAATCCAAGTAAGATTAAATATCTCAAATAGGGGCATATTTGCTTATTTTCTGTCTGATAAGATAATTCTTCTCACTAAGCAGATTTTATGTTGGAGTGTTTCACTTGTTTTAAGGGTTTTGGTCCTAAATGATCTCAGTAAGATATTACAGCTTGTTGCTGAGATTTGATGACCTATATTGAGTAAAACATGCTTGAAACTAGAATATCAACTGTTGCAAAGCTGTGTCATCAACACTCACAAGTATAAAACTACTTTTTTAAAGTAATAATTTCTTATCTCAAGCATGTAAAAAAAAAAATCATGACTTTGACACAATTGTGTCTCATATTAAAACAGATGACAGCCAAATGGACTTTGCTGTTTTATTTTCAATGAAACAATAGAAAATAGGTACTCATATAGTAGTACAGTTGTTATTAGTGAGAATATACTTATTTTAAGGTATTTTTGGGTTAATTGAGGTTAGCTAATTTTACTTGTTTTGGAAAGTCTTGACAAGCCAAATTGTCTTGTTCTATTGGCAGATAATTTTGCTTGGTTCAAATAAAATACCCCTAATTTTTGTGTTATTTTTTTTTTCTTGTTTTTGAACACTGACTTTTTGCAGTGTAGTAATTGCTATGAAGTGAAAAGGGGTTAGGATTAAAAAGGGTTTGCTTCTTCCTACTCCTTTTCGGATATGTTGTAAAGAAAAATTTAAATATATAAAATATGTGATGAATCATATTGATACTGTATACATGTTCAAAATAAACCATAAAATGATGGACTGTTTATATGTTTGTAATGGAGTGAATATTATTCCTCTCATAGGATTGCATTATTCCTCTCCCTCTTGATCCTTCATTAGTGATGCACTTTGTTTCCAGTACCATTGACTGTTCTTCTAAGTGACTTTTGCTTGCTACAAGTTTGTGTAGTTACCGTCCAGTCCTGTTGATATGATGTTATGCTCCTACTTACAGACTGTCTGGTTTGATCTGCACCAAAGGCTAACAGACACAGATGGCACCACCAGCGCAGTAAGTCGACCCTAAACAAATAAACCTACTAAACTTAATGCACAGCCTCAGGTGTAGCATCAGTCAGTGCAGCCTCATGGAGTCAATGCCCACTTTAGTACCTCAGAAGCAGTAATGGACTTGACTCTGCAATGTAATTAGTGCACAGCAGTGAAAGGGGCAGGGGGGTTACTGTGAAACCTCTATGGCTCTAATATAATTGAGGCTTTCGAAGCTTGCAAATTATTTCCCAGGAAATATATATATTTTTGTAGTCTAGCTCTGAATAATTCATTGAGGTTAGGTATTATTTGGCAATGACTCAAGTCATGCACAATCTTTTAATATCGCACAGCCACAGAGGAAATAACAGATATATTTATTTGTAAAGCCACAGGCAGCGCGTGTAAAGACGGTTAGCAACCAGTTCTTCTCGTTTCATTCATTGCCACACAAGTATATGAATGTCTGCAGAAGACAGGCAAAGCAAAATGTCTTACACATCTACTACACAATACTAATACTATTTCCTTGGGATTTTCATGATAAAAAGTGTAACTCAGAAAACAAAACAATGGGAAATACATTAAATGACGAATGGATCAATGAACATTTAACATCACTCCCTGTACTGAAGACTTTTGTTGGCGATGACCGTGATAAGCAGAGAGGTAGGAGGCGAGAACTACGTAGACACCATCTTTGTCCTTTGCAACGAGTTCTTCCTTCAATTTAATAGTGTTTCTCACCTCCTTCATTGAATGCTGCCACTTGCATCTTTCTTTGGACCTATGGTGGTTCTACTTGCAGCCGTACTCAACTAAAAAAAAAAAGCACAGAGACTGAGTCACTAACATTCTTTGTTTGGACACACAGACTGCTTTGTTTTGTGTAATGTTTGGCCATAGTATAGATAACCAAGACGGTATATGAAAACCAGGGCAAAATGTCGGTGAAAATCAAAAACCAAGTATTGTTTTATTATTGATCTTCGCTTTATATGTGAAGTGAGTTATATTTATATAGCGCTTTTCTCTCGTGACTCAAAGCGCTTTTACATAGTGCAGGGGTCGGCAACCCGCGGCTCCGGAGCCGCATGCGGCTCTTTGATCACTCTGATGCGGCTCAGCTGCATACTTGCCGACCCTCCCGATTTTCCCGGGAGATTTCCGGATTTCGCTGCCTCTCGCAGAAAACTATTAATATTCTCCAATTTTCTCCCCAACAATAATAATAAGGGTGTGCCATGATGGTACAGCATTTAGCGCCCTTTACAATCTGTACTAACAGCGTGCCAGGCCAGCCTTTTGTTGTTTGCATCTTCTACTTGCACACGCAAGTGACAGCAAGGCATACTTGGTCAACAGCCACACAGGTTACACTGACGGTGGACATATGAAACAACTTTAAGACTCTTACTAATAATGCGCCACACTTTGAACCAAAACCAAACAAGAATGACAAACACATTTCGGGAGAACATCTGCACCTTAACACAACATAAACACAACAGAACAAATACCCAGAATCCCATGCAGCCCTGACTCTTCCGGGCTACATTATACACCCCTGCTACCACCAAACCCCGCCCTCACCCCTCCGTGCATCGGTTGAGGTGGGCGGGGTTTGGTAGCCGGGGTGTATGATGTAGCCCGGAATAGTTAGGGCTGCATGGGATTCTGGGTATTTGTTCTGTTGTGTTTATGTTGTGTTACGATGCGGATGTTCTCCCGAAATGTGTTTGTCATTCTTGTTTGGTGTGGGTTCACAGTGTGGCGCATTATTAGTAAGAGTGTTAAAGTTTTTTATACCGCCACCGTCAGTGTAACCTGTGTGGTTGTTGACCAAGTATGCCTTGCTGTCACTTACGTGTGCAAGCAGAAGCCCCACACAACGTGTGACCGGGCCGGCATGCTGGTTGTAGTGGGCGCTAAATGCTGTATCATCACGGCACGTTCGAGAGAATAGTTGCCCTGAAATTCGTAGTCTGCCGGAAAAATCGGGAGGTATGACGCTGTCAAGCGCCATTCATATTAAACTCGCGGGCCGCACTAACATTCAATTTTCATATAAAGGTGTGGGCCGCATGTCTGAGACCCTTGGTTTATACATAGCACAAAGCAAAAAAAAAACTTTGTATGCAGTGTTATTTCATTTTAAATTTCAAAAGATTTTTGTGGCTCCCATTGTTTCCTTTAATTTGTGAAACTGGTCAAAATGGCTCTTTGAGTGGTAAAGGTTGCCGACCCCTGACATAGTGAAACCCAATATCTAAGTTACATTTAAACCAGTGTGGGTGGCACTGGGAGCAGGTGGGTAAAGTGTCTTGCCCAAGGACACAACGGCAGTCACTAGGATGGCGGAAGCGGGGATCGAACCTGGAACCCTCATAATTCTGGCACGGCCACTCTACCAACCGAGCTATACCGCCCCATATGTATGTGGTAGTACTTTTCCTGATTCAATTGGAAAAAAATATATTTCCTTTTCACATTAACAGTCTCCTAAATATCACAGATGTGCCATACTGTATATACAGCCGTGGTCAAAAGTTTACATACACTTGTAAAGAACATAATGTCGTGGCTGTCTTGAGTTTCCAATAATTCATTCAACTCTAATTTTTTTGTGATAAAGTGATTGGAGCACATACTTGTTGTTCACAAAAAACATTCATGAAGTTTGGTTCTTTTATGAATTTATTATGGCTCTACTGAAAATGTGACCAAATCTGCAGGGTCAAAAGTATACATACAGCAATGTTAATATTTGGTTACATGTCCCTTGGCAAGTTTCACTGCAATAAGGCGCTTTGGTAGCCATCCACAAGCTTCTGGTTGAATTTTTGACCACTCCTCTTGACAAAATTGGTGCAATGTGTTGGTTTTCTGACATGGACTTGTTTCTTCAGCATTGTCCACATGTTTAAGTCAAGACTTTGGGAAGGCCATTCTAAAACCTTGATTGTAGCCTGATTTAGCCATTCCTTTACCACTTTTGACATGTGTTTGGGATCATTGTCCTGTTGGAACACCCAACTGCGCCCAAGACCCAACCTCCGGGCTGATGATTTTCGGTTGTCCTGACATCACATGGACAAAGGTAAGACCTTCTGGAGAAAAGTTCTGTGGTCAGATGAAACAAAAATTGAGCTGTTTGGCCACAATACCAAGCAATATGTTTGGAGGAGAAAAGGTGAGGCCTTTAATCCCAGGAACACCAACCTATCGTCAAGCATGGTGGTGGTAGTATTATGCTCTGGGCCTGTTTTGCTGCCAATTGACCTGGTGCTTTATAGAGAGTAAATGGGACAATGAAAAAGGAGGATTACCTCCAAATTCTTCAGGACAACCTAAAATCATCAGCCCGGAGGTTGGGTCTTGGGCGCAGTTGGGTGTTCCAACAGAACAACATACTTGCCAACCCTCCCGGATTTTCCGGGAGACTCCCGAAATTCAGCACCTCTCCCGAAAACCTCCCGGAAGAAATTTTCTCCCGAAAATCTCCCGGAATTTAGCCGGAGCTGGAGGCCACGCCCCCTCCAGCTCCATGCAGACCTGAGTCCAGTGTGCGCACACAAGGAGACGAAGCAGAAGAACGAGACCATAGTCTAAGAGCGCAGGGGAGAGACTTCTCCAGGGTCGATGTATGCTCGGGGCAACACCCTTCACCTTACCCGGCAGTGGGTCTCCACAGCGGACGACTTTAGGGTGAATGATGAGTCCAGCGATTAGTTGCAAATCTTGCTTTATTGATTGCTTGCACACAGCCAATCCAACACAAAACCAACTAGTCCCACCCCGCACTCACGCTACGCTCCCTCTCTTCTCTCGCCCACACACTCACTGACGTCACTCACCTCACATGCTGTCACCTATTAAAGGGCCACACACACACATACTCTACTCTCATAACACACAGTACAGTTAGTAGAACAACTGTGTTTTCATTACTGTGTATTTGATAGGTGCCATTGCCCCGGAATTGTATTGCATTGTACTTTCAAGTACAACAATGAGTAGATGAGTGTTATGTGTGTGTATATGTGTAAATAAATGAACACTGAAATTAAATTATTTATTTTATTTATATATATAATAAAATAAATAAATATATATATATAGCTAGAATTCACTGAAAGTCAAGTATTTCATACATATATATATATATATATATATACATATATGAATGAAATACTCCAGTTGGTGAATTCTAGCTGTAAATATACTCCTCCCCTCTTAACCACGCCCCCAACCACGCCCCCCGCCCCAACCACGCCCCGCCCCACCCCCGACCACGCCCCCACCCCCCACCTCCCGAAATCGGAGGTCTCAAGGTTGGCAAGTATGCAGAACAATGACCCCAAACACACGTCAAAAGTGGTAAAGGAATGGCTAAATCAGGCTAGAATGAAGGTTTTAGAATGGCCTTCCCAAAGTCCTGACTTAAACATGTGGACAATGCTGAAGAAACAAGTCCAAGTCCGAAAACCAACAAATTTAGCTGAACTGCACCAATTTTGTCAAGAAGAGTGGTCAAAAATTCAACCAGAAGCTTGCCAGAAGCTTGTGGATGGCTACCAAAAGCGCCTTATTGCAGTGAAACTTGCCAAAGGACATGTAACCAAATATTAACATTGCTGTATGTATACTTTTGACACTGCAAATTTGGTCACATTTTCAGTAGACCCATAATAAATTCATAAAATAACCAAACTTCAGGAATGTTTTTTGTGACCAATCATTCTATCACAAAAAATAGGAGTTGTAGAAATTATTGGAAACTCAAGACAGCCATGACATTATGTTCTTTTTTAGAAGTGTATGTAAACTTTTGACCAAGACTGTAGATGAAAAAAGAGACTATTTTCCCCTTTCCAGTAGACTACAGCAAAAATCCCCTGTTTTCAGCCCACTGCACTCAGACCTCCTATGGACCTCTATTAGCTGCTACAAGCAGTAGGAGCTCTACATAAATTCATTGGCTAACACTTTTCTAGCTATTCCTAAATAACACTTTATTGCATATAGTAATACAACATTATTTGGAGTTGGACAACTTTTAAGTTGTAATTAGTCTTTAAAACGCAGCCCACATCGCTGCTCTGAACAGGATCATTCACTTGAAACAAGGAAGGTAACAAAGGCATACAGTTACCGTATTTTTCGGACTGTAAGTCGCAGTTTTTTTCATAGTTTGGCCGGGGGTGCGACTTATACTCAGGAGCGACTTATGTGTGAAATTATTAACACATTACCGTAAAATATCAAATAATATTATGTATCTCATTCACGTAAGAGACTAGACGTATAAGATTTCATGGGATTTAGCGATTAGGAGTGACAGATTGTTTGGTAAATGTATAGCATGTTCTATATGTTATAGTTATTTGAATGACTCTTACCATAATATGTTACGTTAACATACCAGGCACGTTCTCAGTTGGTTATTTATGCCTCATATAAGGTACACTTATTCAGCCTGTTGTTCACTATTCTTTATTTATTTTAAATTGCCTTTCAAATGTCTATTCTTGGTGTTGGGTTTTATCAAATACATTTCCCCAAAAAATGCGACTTATACTCCAGAGCGACTTATATATGTTTTTTTCCTTCTTTATTATGCATTTTCAGCCGGTGCGACTTATACTCCGGTGCGACTTATACTCCGAAAAATACGGTAACTTTATGAGCTAGTTTGATTGAGATTGACAACAATATGATTATGGCTCGCTATGAAATGAGTGGGTCAATCAACACAGAGATTAAAATGTGCTAAAAGCTTAAAATCAGCAGTAAAATCAATCTTCTCTGTCCAAACCACTCTATTAGACCTACAAAATTCATACTAGAATATAATTTCTAAATCAACCCTTTTATTAGCTCGGTCAGCATGCATTGTTACGCTCTGCTGTGAATCCTGTTACTTTCCTGCAAGGCCGACAGGCTTTTCAGTCACACTTCATGCAGTCGTTGTGCGGTCTGCATGTCAGTCATTATATGCAACGCCACGGACACTCAGTATGTGCACGTAGGGCTTGATTTACTCAGATTGGAATACCACATGTTAAACAGCATGTGCATAAAGTTAAATTGTGTGTACTATGAGTGGGCGTGTGACGTGTGATCTAAAGTGGTGCCTTGTTTAAATGAGGATATTGCGTGCGTACAGGGCTTTTGCCGCAGAGACAATCATTTTCTGCACATTCGTGTTGTCATGCTCCTACCTGTGTGTGATGTGTTCAACCAGCAACACACATCTATAACACATAACATGTTTTCTGCATCACAATCTAGACAACAGACACGTATGCACACTGACACCTAATTCTCTGCATCACATCACCAGCGCATTCGTGCATCTGGAATGATTCAAACACGAGAAAACGCACAATGAAAGACGTCTTTTCATAAAAAAAATAAAACAAACCTTGAAAAAAAACGCCAGCGGACACCAAAACGCATCAATTCATTTGAATTAACCTCAGAAGTCATCCAGCAGCTATAAAATGATGTTGCTGAAAAGACGATATATTTTTCTAGTTGACTGTCAAAAATGCAAAAATGCATTGCACGCCTTATTCTGCTCACTTAACAGATGTTGCACACGTTTACTGGATCAGCTTTGCGTGGGCTATCAGGTTTGCATATATTTTAGTACACACAAACCTTTAGTAAATCAGGCCCATTGTCTTCATTACTGTCTTTATCACTTTCAATGCATTTGTGTATGGTTATCTTTAGTACATATAAACGGATAATGTAATGCTTTTTGTTCTTATACTGTGTTGCATGCCGTATCTTTTGATGGGAAAAAAGATTATACAGTAATATTTTGACTTTAGTCAGAGGCTGTCGTAGCCTTTTTGGCACGCTGGGCAAAACAATCCCTTGACCCCACATTCGATCTACAAACCCCGTTTCCAAATGAGTTGGGAAATTGTGTTAGATGTAAATATAAACGGAATACAATGATTTGCAAATCATATTCAACCCATATTCAGTTGAATATGCTACAAAGACAACATATTTGATGTTCAAACTGATAAACTTTTTTTTTTTGCAAATAATCATTAACTTTAGAATTTGATGCCAGCAACACGTGACAAAGAAGTTGGGAAAGGTGGCAATAAATACTGATAAAGTTGAGGAATGCTCATCAAACACTTATTTGGAACATCCCACAGGTGAACAGGCAAATTGGGAACAGGTGCGTGCCATGATTGGGTATAAAAGTAGATTCCATGAAATGCTCAGTCATTCACAAACAAGGATGGGGCGAGGGTCACCACTTTGTCAACAAATGCGTGAGCAAATTCTTGAACAGTTTAAGAAAAACCTTTCTCAACCAGCTATTGCAAGGAATTTAGGGATTTCACCATCTACGGTCCGTAATATCATCAAAGTGTTCAGAGAATCTGGAGAAATCACTGCACGTAAGCAGCTAAGCCCGTGACCTTCGATCCCTCAGGCTCTACTGCATCAACAAGCGACATCAGTATGAAAAGGATATCACCACATGGGCTCAGGAACACTTCAGAAACCCACTGTCAGTAACTACAGTTGGTCGCTACATCTGTAAGTGCAAGTTAAAACTCTCCTATGCATGGCGAAAACCGTTTATCAACAACACCCAGAAACGCCGTCGGCTTCGCTGGGCCTGAGCTCATCTACAAACGTTTATAAGATGGACTGA
The DNA here is from genome assembly GCF_033978685.3 of Nerophis lumbriciformis. NCBI lineage: Eukaryota > Metazoa > Chordata > Actinopteri > Syngnathiformes > Syngnathidae > Nerophis > Nerophis lumbriciformis. The sequence goes on along the minus strand of NC_084557.2, from coordinate 29,921,585 downwards.
TACAAAGTGGAAAAGTGTTCTGTGGTCTGACGAGTCCACATTTCAAATTGTTTTTGGAAACTGTGGACGTCGTGTCCTCCGGACCAAAGAGGAAAAGAACCATCCGGATTGTTATAGGCGCAAAGTTGAAAAGCCAGCATCTGTGATGGTATGGGGGTGTATTAGTGCCCAAGACATGGGTAACTTACACATCTGTGAAGGCGCCATTAATGCTGAAAGGTACATACAGGTTTTGGAGCAACATATGTTGCCATCCAAGCAACGTTACCATGGACGCCCCTGCTTATTTCAGCATGACAATGCCAAGCCACGTGTTACATCAACGTGGTTTCATAGTAAAAGAGTGCGGGTACTAGACTGGCCTGCCTGTAGTCCAGACCTGTCTCCCATTGAAAATGGGTGGCGCATTATGAAGCCTAAAATACCACAACAGAGACCCCCGGACTGTTGAACAACTTAAGCTGTACATCAAGCAAGAATGGGAACGAATTCCACCTGAGAAGCTTAAAAAATGTGTCTCCTCAGTTCCCAAACGTTTACTGAGTGTTGTTAAAAGGAAAGGCCATGTAACAGTGGTGAACATGCCCTTTCCCAACTACTTTGGCACGTGTTGCAGCCATGAAATTCTAAGTTAATTATTATTTGCAAAAAAAAAAAAAAGTTTATGAGTTCGAACATCAAATATCTTGTCTTTGTAGTGCATTCAATTGAATATGGGTTGAAAAGGATTTGCAAATCATTGTATTCCGTTTATATTTACATCTAACACAATTTCCCAACTCATGGAGACGGGGTTTGTATATAATAATAATATATTTTGTTTAGGTTGCAGTAATATCTTTATTATTTACATCATTGCTTTTAAATGGTATTACAGCTGGATTTGCAAAGAGTACAGCTAATATTTCATATTTTTTTCAGTTATTTGTCCAGTATGACTTGAAAAGAGCGACTTTTTTTTTCTTTAGCCTAATTGTTCGAATAAAAAATAGCTATTATTTCAATCATGTCATTACAAAGATGTTAGTTATTTTTGCAGTATTGAAACTTGTCACAGATATTAATTTAGGAATAATAAAGCGTGTTGAGTAAGTATATCTGAATGTGTGTCTTTAGTTAAAGCGTGTATAGTGTCATGATCTTTCAGGACTATTCTGGTTTTTGTATTTTTTTCCTGTTCCTTTGTCTTATTTTTGTTCCACTTCCTATTTTGTGGTTTGTTCTGCAGGGACGTTACCCTGTTTGCCACTGAGCGCTGGCTCACACACCTCTCCATGATTGGCAGTCCGGACACACATGTTCTTGGTTGCCAATTAGAGTTGTTCCTACAGTATATATGCCAGGGCTGGACCATTGCTTGTTTTTTTTGTCAGCGTGCACGGGTTACTTTGCTGCCACTACATGCCTGGCACTTTAGCCTTTATTGTATGCAGTTTTTCGCTCTCTGTTAAGTAAAAGTCTTTTATTTGCACACCGTCTCCTGCCTCCTCATCTGGGGATCACAATTACTGCAACCATGCGGCACCGTGACATCCAGTATTTTGTAATATAACTTTTTTTTTTTTTTCCCAGAGGACGCGTACTTTTTTGATCACAGACTGAAATGAAACCCTATAATTGTTATCTAAATCCTGACCTTTCTTGCACCCCGGACACTCCTGAGAGACATTTTGCGAAGCTATTCTCAGCTTTAGCTAATCTACAGAAGTGTAATTCTCAGAGTAGTCCACAAATGTGGTTTTTGTAGTGTATATTTCTGAAAGTTCACTGTCATGCACAAATTTAGGCACACAGACACACACATATGTAAATGTTATTGTTCATAAAACTGATACTAAAACCCTCCTAGCGAATGTGACCCATGAAAAAAGACAACATATTTTGACATCTTACTACAGTGCAAAAGAAAATGGCGAACTAGAAAAATACCACCGCGCTAAAGCGCTATTTTTGGAATGACATCCGGGATGGCAACTGACACATTATCAAAAAAACAGCAGAACAACAAAGCCAATTGATGCGCCTGTGGGTGTTAGGTTTGTGCAAGCAAAGCTTGACCCCAGAATGCAGAGACGACAGGCATAGCGCAAGTAAAAATGTATTTAATGAGAGCAAATGAGAACTTATGCAGCTAAAAAGTGCATAACAATGTCCACACTTGTCGTGGTAGCAACAAATAATTATCCAGCCCTGTCCAGAGGAACAGGGCAGGCTTAAGAAGCAACCTGATTGGCAACCAGGGGCCATACTTGCCAACCTTGAGACCTCCGAATTCGGGAGATTGGGGGTGGGCAGGGTCCGGGGTGGGGATAAGGGGGAGGAGTATATTTATAGCTAGAATTCACTGAAATTAAAGTATTTCTTATATTTATATATATATATATATATATATATATATATATATATATATATATATATATATATATATATATATATATATATATATATATGTCTTAATAAGGTTATCCAAAAAATAGTGCTCGATACCGTAGTAGAGCGCAATATATGTATGTGTGGGAAAAAAATCACAAGACTATTTCATCTCTACAGGCCTGTTTCATGAGGGGGGGTACCCTCAATCATCAGGAGATTTTAATGGGAGCATTCGCATACCATGGTTCATGTTCCATCTGGTTTTGAATTCACCCTCGGTTAATCCTACATATGTGTCGGATGTGTTAATGTCCTTGCGTATTACCTTAGATTGGTAGACAACTGATGTTTGTAAGCACCCCCCGTTGAGGGGGCAATCAGGTTTCTTTTGACAGTTACATGCTTTGTTGGTTTTGGAGTCGCTCTGTCTGGGGGTCGACGGCTCATTTGCAATTGTTTTGTTGTGGTTTGAGATGATTTGTCAATAACAATATACGACAAATCATCTCAAACCACAACAAAACAATTGCAAATGAGCCGTCGACCCCCAGACAGAGCGACTCCAAAACCAACAAAGCATGTAACTGTCGAAAGAAACCTGATTGCCCCCTTAAAGGGGGGTGCTTACAAACATCAGTTGTCTACCAATCTAAGGTAATACGCAAGGACATTAACACATCCGACACATATGTAGGATTAACCGAGGGTGAATTCAAAACCAGATGGAACAATCACAAGGCTTCTTTCAGGAACAAAAACCTGCGAAATACCACAGAACTCAGCAAACACATTTGGGACCTCAAAGACAATAATGTTGAATATTCAATAACATGGCAAATTCTTGCATCCAGCACACCTTACAATAGTGGTAATAAAAGATGCAACCTATGCTTGAAAGAGAAACTGTTTATTATTTACCGTCCAGACCTGTCATCCCTCAACAAGCGCAGCGAAATTGTAACAACATGCCGCCATAGACGGAAACACCTCCTAGGTAACACATGAGCCAATCACCACGCCCCTAGGCCAGCCTGTACCCACCCACTCTGTGCCCTATATAAACCATGGTATGCGAATGCTCCCATTAAAATCTCCTGATGATTGAGGGTACCCCCCCTCATGAAACAGGCCTGTAGAGATGAAATAGTCTTGTGATTTTTTTCCCACACATACATATATATATATATATATATATATATATATATTTGAGTAGCTTTTGTTCTGCCATTAAAGTACTGTCAATAACAATATACGACAAATCATCTCAAACCACAACAAAACAATTGCAAATGAGCCGTCGACCCCCAGACAGAGCGACTCCAAAACCAACAAAGCATGTAACTGTCGAAAGAAACCTGATTGCCCCCTTAAAGGGGGGTGCTTACAAACATCAGTTGTCTACCAATCTAAGGTAATACGCAAGGACATTAACACATCCGACACATATGTAGGATTAACCGAGGGTGAATTCAAAACCAGATGGAACAATCACAAGGCTTCTTTCAGGAACAAAAACCTGCGAAATACCACAGAACTCAGCAAACACATTTGGGACCTCAAAGACAATAATGTTGAATATTCAATAACATGGCAAATTCTTGCATCCAGCACACCTTACAATAGTGGTAATAAAAGATGCAACCTATGCTTGAAAGAGAAACTGTTTATTATTTACCGTCCAGACCTGTCATCCCTCAACAAGCGCAGCGAAATTGTAACAACATGCCGCCATAGACGGAAACACCTCCTAGGTAACACATGAGCCAATCACCACGCCCCTAGGCCAGCCTGTACCCACCCACTCTGTGCCCTATATAAACCATGGTATGCGAATGCTCCCATTAAAATCTCCTGATGATTGAGGGTACCCCCCCTCATGAAACAGGCCTGTAGAGATGAAATAGTCTTGTGATTTTTTTCCCACACATACATATATATATATATATATATATATATATATATTTGAGTAGCTTTTGTTCTGCCATTAAAGTACTGGCGAGCGATCTCTGAATCCAGGAACATATCCTTTCACGGGTTTGTTGAAAACATCCGCAAATGAGAACGGAATGTTGCTTGCAAGGTGGCCCATAATACTGCGTTGCCGCCGCCTTGTGCTTCTCTGACCGTTCATGAGTGACTATATCCATTCGTCCACCGTGTTGTGGGTTATAGAACTTATGGATAACGGAGACATATATAATAGTCTCTTTTTCAGGTGAGAGCATGCCAAAAGCAGTGCCTTTAAGGCACGCCCCCAATATTGTTTGTCCTGCTGTAAATTTTGGATATTAGAACTTGCCGTAGTTTTAAAGCAATGCATGATGGGAATCCGGATGTTGTGTGTCAGTGTATTAACGTGCCGGCTGGAATAAACACACGCTGAGAAATAGCTCCGTGCCTGCCTACTTTATGGCTTATAGATAAACCTATGGATAATGGAGACATATACAAACCCCGTTTCCATATGAGTTGGGAAATTGTGTTAGATGTAAATATAAACGGAATACAATGATTTGCAAATAATTTTCAACCCATATTCAGTTGAATATGCTACAAAGACAACATATTTGATGTTCAAACTGATAAACTTTTTTTTTTTGCAAATAATCATTAACTTTAGAATTTGATGCCAGCAACACGTGACAAAGAAGTTGGGAAAGGTGGCAATAAATACTGATAAAGTTGAGGAATGCTCATCAAACACTTATTTGGAACATCCCACAGGTGTGCAGGCTAATTGGGAACACTTCAGAAAACCACTGTCACTAAATACAGTTCTTTGCTACATCTGTAAGTGCAAGTTAAAGCTCTACTATGCAAAGCAAAAGCCATTTATCAACAACATCCAGAAACGCCGCCGGCTTCTCTGGACCCGAGATCATCTAAGATGGACTGATACAAAGTGGGAAAGTGTTCTGTGGTCTGACGAGTCCACATTTCAAATTGTTTTTGGAAATATTCGACGTCGTGTCATCCGGACCAAAGGGGAAGCGAACCATCCAGACTGTTATCGACGCAAAGTTCAAAAGCCAGCATCTGTGATGGTATGGGGGTGCATTAGTGCCCAAGACACGGGTAACTTACACATCTGTGAAGGCACCATTAATGCTGAAAGGTACATACAGGTTTTGGAACAACATATGTTACCATCTAAGCGCCGTCTTTTTTATGGACGCTCCTGCTTATTTCAGCAAGACAATGCCAAGCCACATTCAGCACGTGTTACAACAGCGTGGCTTCGTAAAAAAAGAGTGCGGGTACTTTTCTGGTCCGCCTGCAGTCCAGACCTGTCTTCCATCGAAAATGTGTGGCGCCTTATGAAGCGTAAAATACGACAGCGGAGACCCCGGACTGTTGAACGACTGAAGCTCTACATAAAAAAAGAACTCCACTTTCAAGGCTTCAACAATTAGTTTCCTCAGTTCCCAATCATTTATTGAGTGTTGTTAAAAGAAAAGGTGATGTAACACAGTGGTGAACATGCCCTTTCCCAACTAATTTGGCAGCCATGAAATTCTAAGTTAATTATTATTTGCAAAAAAAAAATAAAGTTTATGAGTTTGAACATCAAATATCTTGTCTTTGCAGTGCATTCAATTGAATATGGGTTGAAAAGGATTTGCAAATCATTGTATTCCGTTTATATTTACATCTAACACAATTTCCCAACTCTTATGGAAACGGGGTTTGTATAATAGTCTCCTTTTCAGGTGAGATACGACGCTAAAGGCAGTGCCTTTAATGCACGCCCCCAATATAGTTGTCCGGCTGGAAATCGGGAGATTTTCGGGAGAATGGTTGTCCCGGGAGATTTTCGGGAGAGGCACTGAACTTCGGGAGTCTCCCGGAAAATTCGGGAGGTTTGGCAAGTATGCCAGGGACAGGTGTGCCCTGATCAGGGACAGGTAAGTTAGGCTGTGCTAAGGTCAGAGGTAAAAGGAGAGAAAATGAATGGACACAGAAAGTAGAGACAAGAAAACCAGAGTGCTGGAACAGAAACAACACTAAGCACAGGAAAATAAACAAGTCCAAAACTGTAGTGGAGGGTGTGAGACTTCAGCAGCAAAAACAATCGGTGCATATATTATAAAACTTTTTTTTTTTTTTTTGCGAGCGCCCATGCGCCCTCCAGGCAATGGCCTTCTTGACAATCATGCACACAACTAAAACCACTTTTGACTTTAGTGAAGCACACTCCAAACCACCGGTGGTGTGCCAGCAAGGCCCTCTATGCTGGCCTAACATGCACCAGAAATCATGATCATAATTAAAGATAAAAAGTATTTTTTAATTTACTTTCCCTAAATATCTAAATGTATTCATATCCTCCTTATGTCATATTATGCTGTTGTTTTTAGGTTATAGAGTTTTTATCCAATCAGAATTCAGCTAGTTTATATTGCCATGCTGTACGAAAACTGCCTGGGGCCTTCAGAATCAACAATGCGGGCGTCCGTGCACTCTAAGTGAACGGGCACAAACATTTGACAGACAGTTGCGATAGCCAATCAGATCACAAGTTGTTGTCAGTAAGGCCTTCTAGCTGGTCTAAGGCAGATATATATTGTGATGTTATGAGCTAGCTAACATAAGAACTCCATTACCTAGCATGCCACAGTAGTGAAGAGCATGCACAGTTAGGTTGTTGAATGTAGACATGCCAGACAGCTTGATATTATCGACGAGCACACTGTGGAGTAAACTTTAAGAACTCAGCCAACACACCTCGTCTGCGTCTTTTATGATTAGACAAGACAAGACATATATTTGCAAGGCCATTTTCAAGAAGGATATTTAAAGAGAAACTACATTTTGTGAGACGATGTCGGCCAACCCCGGAAGCTAGCTCAGCTGTCCTGGCGATGAAATGTGAGTTCAGATATTTTATTTATGTATTTTTTCAATTGTTATTTTGACAGTATCACATAATATATGTTTTAATTGCCAATGCGGGTTTATTGATTTTTAAATGTGCCAGAAAATACATTTTCTGTATAGTATTTCTCCAAAAATGGTCATGTGGTGACATAAATTATGGTATTTTGAGAGGTAATCATTGAAGTCGGACATCACTGAAGGCCTAGGTGGGAAACGCACGGCCCGCCACTGCAAACCACAATCCTTCTTGTTCTTAGTTACTTTATGTTAGACCAGGGGTAGGGAACTTATGGCTCTAGAGCCAGATGTGGCTCTTTTGATGACTGCATCTGGCTCTCAGATAAATCCTAGCTGACATTGCTTAACACGATAAGTAATGAATAATTCCGCTGGTCATCACAGTGTTAAAAATAACCCATACTTGCCAATCCTCCCGGATTTTCTGGGAGACTCCCGAAATTCAGCGCCTCTCCCGAAAATCTCCCGGGACAAATTTTCTCCAGAAAATCTCCCGAAATTCAGGCGGAGCTGGAGGCCACGCCCCCTCCAGCTCCACGCGAACCTGAGTGACGCGTCGACAGTCTGTTTTCACGTCCGCTTTCCCACAATATAAACAGCGTGCCTGCCCAATCACATTATAACTGTAGAATGATCAAGGGCGAGTTCTTGGTTTCTTATGTGGGTTTATTGTTAGGCAGTTTCATTAACGTCCTCCCAGCGCGGCAACAACACACAACAGCAGCAGTCACGTTTTCGTCTACCGTAAAGCAGTTCGTCTGCCGTAAACAGCAATGTTGTGACACTCTTAAATAGGACAATACTGCCATCTACTGTACATGTATATGTGACAATAACATCTATGGCTTTTAGAGAGTGCAGTGCACAACTGCGCACACAACAAGGAGACGAAGCAGAATGCATCATCAGAGAGGGTGTTCAGCATGGTTAGAAAAATAGTGACAGAGAATAGAACAAGGATGGACAATTCAACCCTTAACTCAACAATGAGTAGATGAGTGTTATGTGTGTGTATATGTGTAAATAAATGAACACTGAAATTCAAGTATTTCTCTTATATATATATATATATATATATATATATATATATATATATATATATATATATATATGTATGTGTGGGAAAAAAATCACAAGACTATTTCATCTCTACAGGCCTGTTTCATGAGGGGGGTACCCTCAATCATCAGGAGATTTTCTCCTGATGATTGAGGGTACCCCCCCTCATGAAACAGGCCTGTAGAGATGAAATAGTCTTGTGATTTTTTTTCCCACACATACATATATTGCGCTCTACTACGGTATCGAGCACTATTTTTTGGATAACCTTATTAAGACATATATATATATATATATATATATATATATATATATATATAGCTAGAATTCACTGAAAGTCAAGTATTTCTTATATATACTTGGTGAATTCTAGCTGTAAATATACTCCTCCCCTCTTAACCACGCCCCCAACCACGCCCCCTCCACAACCACGACCCCCCCGACCACCCCACCTCCCGAAATCGGAGGTCTCAAGGTTGGCAAGTATGAAATAACCACGTATCAACCAGACTACAAAGCCATCAGCAAAACTATGCAGCATTAATGGTAAGAAGTATCTTATTTATTATTGGTTACCTTCAGAATAACAATGTTATTAAAAAGAAAAAGAGACTTATTATACTCAAAAAAATGTTGGTCTTACTTAAAAATGCACACATTTAGTTGTATTCAGAGTTAAATAATATTATTTGGCTCTCACGGAAATACGTTTTAAAATATTTGGCTTTCATGGCTCTTTCAGCCAAAAAGGTTCCCGACCCCTGTGTTAGACCGACCTGCTGGTTCCCTCGACAATTATACACTAGCTTCAATATACTGTTCAATATATTATTTGAGATAAAATGAAAATGATAAATGGTCGTAATTGCACATTCAGTAGCTTAGGTTGGCATTTCATTGTTTGGTATTGCTATTTAGAGACAAAACTGTTATTTTTTTGTATAAAACAAAAAAACAAAAAGGGGAAATACAGTGATAACTTGTCTTATACGATTGTAATTGCTCGTAACTTACTCAGTGGCCTAGTGGTTAGACTGTCCTCCCTGAGATCGGTAGGTTGTGAGTTCAAATCCCGGCCGAGTCAAACCAAAAAATATAAAAATGGCACTCAGCATTAAGGGTTGGAACTGGGGGTTAAATCACCAAAAATGACCGCTGCTGCTCACTGCTCCCCTCACCTCCCAGGGGGTGAACAAGGGGATGGGTCAAATGCAGAGGTTAATTTCACCACACCTAGTGTGCGTGTGACAATCATTGGTACTTTAACTTTAACTAACCCAAAATACAGTACTACAGTACCTCGGCTTACGTGTTTCCCAGCTCAAAAAATGTTTTTTGGGATACGAGCTGTCTCTCGGCTAATTGTTATGCTTTGGGTTGCGAGCAAAAATTTGAGGTTACAAGCCTCCCCACAGCTAGTTGGCGTAGCGAATGTCACGGTCAACCCTGTACGATCCGTCTAGTGCAGGGGTCGGCAACCCAAAATGTTGAAAGAGCCATATTGGACCAAAAATACAAAACCAAATCTGTCTGGAGCCGCAAAAAATTTAAAGCCATATTACATACAGATAGTGTGTCATGAGATATAAATTGAATCAAGAGGACTTAAAGGAAACTAAATGACCTCGAATATAGCTACAAATGAGGCATAATGATGCAATATGTACATATAGCTAGCCTAAATAGCATGTTAGCATCGATTAGCTTGCAGTCATGCAGTGACCAAATATGTCTGATTAGCACTCCACACAAGTCAATAACATCAACAAAACTCACCTTTCATGCACAACGTTAAAGGTTTTGTGTACAAAATGAGACAGAAAAAGAAGTGGCATAAAACATGTCCTAGAAAGTCAGAGAAAGTTATACATGTAAACAAACTACGGTGAGTTCAAAGACCGCCAAAATTAGTAGGACAAAACGCCGCTCGCCAAATAACTCGAATCAGTGAAGCATGTTTAATATAAACAGTGTGCTTTGTAACAATTAGGGAGGCTTGTGTCATGTTTGTCCTCCTACAGAAACCATATTAAAACAAAAAATAGATTTTTTCTTTTCTTTTTCCATTTTTCATACATTTTTTAAAAAGCTCCAGAGAGCCACTAGGGCGGCGCTAAAGAGCGGCTCTAGAGCCGCGGGTTGCCGACCCCTGGTCTAGTGTCTTGCTTGGTAGCATTAGCTTATAGCTAGGGAACAAACCTGCTCAGTGGCCTTGTGGTTAGAGTGTCCGCCCTGAGATCGGAAGGTCGTGAGTTCAAACCCCGGCCGACTCATACCAAAGACTATAAAAATGGCACCCATTACCTCCCTGCTTGGCACTCAGCATCAAGGGTGGGAATTAGGGGTTAAATGACCAAAATGCTGCTCACTGCTCCCCTCACCTCCCAGGGGGTGGAACAAGGGGATGGGTCAAACGCAGAGGGCAATTTCACCACACCTCAAGAACGTGAGTGTGAAGGACCGTGCTGAAAAGAAGAAGCGGATGATATTCATTAAATTAAAAAACAACAACATGGAAAAACATGACCGACTTGGCAAGTATATAATATACTTTACATAAAAGTTTCAAGACCTAAGGCTACAATGGTAATTTGTTTCTGGTGGTTGGTTATACAGTAGCGGTCACATACTCAGCTCCTTGAAAGTATTGGAAAAGAAATTCCATTAAAAAAGAAGTGTGTGTGTGAAGTAGCAGGAGCAAAAAAAAAAACAACAACACACATTTCAGCAGTGCTGTGATTGTTGAGTTTGTGTGAGGACCACCTCATAGGAAATAATAAAAAGAGCATAACAGGTATGAAACCAGTGACGAGCTGGATTACTGTCGATGCACTTAACCTGTCGCGCGTCTATTAATGATGTCTGTCATTTGAAGTGTAGTAGACCCAGCACACTCACAGTATCTTCTCAGGCTTTTGATCCTCTCGAGGCGCCTCAGAGAGCAGAGAAGAAGCGATAAGAACAAAATAAGCCGGCAGAATATTGAAAACTGAGAACGCAAGGCAGCCAGTGAGGGAGATTATGGTGTAATAAGAACCCAGTAATAGAAATGGGAAAAAGGAATGAGAAAGTGTTATGGTTAAAGGGAAAAAAGCCTTTTTCTCTCTCTCAAAAAGATTGTTTTACCGTCACGGTGGGTATTTTTAACAATATGAATGTGTCCTTTTCCCCCTTTCTTCTTTTTTTTCATCTTTGCACCACTATGATTGTCTAAATCGGGGGTCAGCAACCCGTGGCTCTTTAGTGCCGCCCTAGTGGCTCCATGGAGCATTTTTAAAAAAGGATTGAAAATGGAAACATTTTTTGTTTTGTTTTTTGTTTGAGGACAAACATGACACAAACCTTCCCAATTGTTAGAAAGCCCACTGTGTAATATGTGTGTGTGTGTATGCTTCACTGATGAGAGTATTTGGTGACCATCATTTTGTCCTACTAATTTCGGCAGTTCTTGAACTCACCATAGTGTGGACTGTGACGCAACAGTTTGTTTACATGTAAAATCTTCCACTCCTTTTTTTGTCTCATTTTGTCCACCAAAAGTTTTATGCTGTGTGTGAATGCACATTTCAACATTTGTCAACAGAGATGTGCTTCAGCCTGCAACACATAGTCATTTTGATAGTAGGCTAATATAGACACTTACGTCATGTGTTGCCTTCATTATAACACTTATATACGGCTTTTCATTTTTTGCGGCTCCTGACAGGTTAGTTTTTTTGTATTTTTGGTCCAATGTGGCTCTTTCAACGTTTGGGGTTGCCGACCCCTGGTCTAAATCAAACACATAATTAACTTCAGTCAGTCAGATTCTCAGCAACAAGCCCCTACCTCCATTTACGCAGACCCTTTCCATCCTTTCTTTTTGTTTAATCGCACAACAAAATATTACATGTATGCAATGACGTTCAACAATTGAAATAGAGGATGTTGCAGCAAATGTAATTATAATGGTGGTGCCTGCTCTAATAGATGTACAGTACAGTGCACCTGAAAGTATTCACAGCGCTTTGTTATAGCCCTAATTCATAATTGAATAAATTAATTTTTTGTCCTCAAAATTCTACACACAATACCTCATAATGACAATGTGAAAATGTTTTTTTTATTTTTTATTGCAAATACAGTATATTAAAAATACTAAATTGGCCCTCGTGTGTGAATGTGAGTGTGAATGTTGTCTGTCTATCTGTGTTAGCCCTGCGATGAGGTGGCGACTTGTCCAGGGTGTACACGCCTTCAGCCCGAATGCAGCTGAGATAGGCTCCAGCACCCACCGCGGCCCTGATAGGGACAAGCGGTAGAAAATGGATGGATGGATGTACATACGTAGTCACATAATTTGCTCAGTACTTTGTGATGCACCTTTTGTCAGCAATTACAGCCTCAAGGTGTTTTGGATACGATGCCACAAACCTGGCACACCTATTTTTTGGCAGTTTCGCCCATTCCTTTTTGCAGCACCTCTTAAACTCCATCAGAGTAAATGTCAAGTGTCGGTTTTCATCCAGAATGTCTCTGCATTCGTCTTTCCCTCTATCCTGACTAGTCTCCCAGTTCCTGCCGTTAAAAAAAACATCCCCACAGCATGATGCTGCCACCACCATGCTTCACAGTAGAGATGGGATTGGCCTGGCGCCTCATGTAAAGAGTTGCGTGGCGTTTCTACTAAAAATGGACGTACGAGCAAATCCAGAAAACAGCAAGTAAAAATTCAAATAAGATACTAAGCACATTTCTTTATTACATCACAATCTACTTAAAATTCTGCGCAGACGTGTGTGTGTGGCTTGGCACGCCCAGACCACGCCCCCTTTATGCATACGCAAATCATATTGATAATAAAAAAACTGAGCGCAGGCTGAAAAAAAATAAATAAATTGTTGTGTCAGGAAGAAAGTGAAGAATAAGATAGATGTGCTTGGGCAAAACTGATTCTGGGAAGTTATTGCTGCACCCCGCTTGAAAAGATAATCGCTACAATGATACGTAAAACTTTGGAAGAGAAACTTATCACAAAATGTACCGTATTTTTCGGACTATAAGTCGCAGTTTTTTTCACAGTTTGGCCAGGGGTGCGACTTATACTCAGGAGCGACTTATGTGTGAAATTATTAACACATTAGCGTAAAATATCAAATAATATTATGTAGCTCATTCACGTAAGAGACTAGACGTATAAGATTTCATGGGATTTAGCGTTTAGGAGTGACATATTGTTTGGTAAACGTATAGCATGTTCTATATGTTATAGTTATTTGAATGACTCTTACCATAATATGTTACGTTAACATACCAGGCACGTTCTCAGTTGGTTATTTATGCCTCATATGACGTACACTTATTCAGCCTGTTGTTCACTATTCTTTTTTTATTTTAAATTGCATTTCAAATGTCTATTCTTGGTGTTGGGTTTTATCAAATAAATCTCCCCCAAAAATGCGACTTATACTCCAGTGCGACTTATATATGTTTTTTTCCTTCTTTATTATGCATTTTCGGCAGGTGCGACTTATACTCCAGTGCGACTTATACTCCGAAAAATACGGTAAAAATACGTCTGCTCACATGAGTGCAGTTTCCCCCCACCAATTTCAAGGATTTGGTTTAATCAAAGTCAACATTTTCTGAACCAAATTATTGCGCGTACAAGATTAAGAAGGAAGAGGACAAATATTTGGGCTCTCGCAGCTTGAAGAGCGTGTTTGTGGGCGAGCAGTCGGAGACAGCAGTGATGGAACTTTCACGCCTGTTCCTAAAAAAATATAACTTTCACCTGTTTTCTGCTCTGTTGTCAACTACTTATTTTTCGACCGTCTATTTTGGCAAATAATTATGGCGCTTATCGCTTGTTGATGACGTTCTGGCAGCGTTCACGTTGAGGATGCATTGCCTCTACATCCGAGTTATATCCACATATGAAAGAGGCCTGGGTCGGATACTAAAAATTCAGAATTGCACCGTTCACACTGGCATGAAAAAATCTGATATAGGTTTCATATTGGCAAAAAAAACTCGGAATTGACCTGCAGTGTGAACAAGGCCTTTGTCATCAGACCAGAGAATTTAGTTTCTCTTGGTCTGAGAGTCTTTCAGGTGCATTTTGGCAAACTTTTTACAAAGAAATGGCCACTCCACCATAGAGGCCTGATTGGTGGATTGCTGCAGAGATGGTTGTTCTTCCACTGTGGAATGATGTAGAGTAGAGATGCCCGATAATATCGGCAGGCCGATATTATCGGCCGACATATGCGTTAAAATGTAATATCGGAAATTATCGGTATGTTTTTTTTTATTATCGGTATCGTTTTTTTGTTGTTTTGTTTTTATTAAATCAATATAAAAAACACAAGATACACTTACAATTAGTGCACCAACCCAAAAAACCTTCCTCCCCCAAGAGTTGTTTCTTTCTGTTATTAATATTCTGGTTCCTACATTATATATCAATATATATCAATACAGTCTGCAAGGGAAACAGTCCGTAAGCACACATGATTGTGCGTGCTGCTGGTCCACAAATAGTACTAACCTTTAACAGTTAATTTTACTCATTTTCATTAATTACTAGTTTCTATGTAACTGTTTTTATATTGTTTTACTTTCTTTTTTATTCAAGAAAATGTTTTTTAATTTATTTATCTTATCTTATTTTTTTTATTATTTTTTTTAAAGTACCTTATCTTCACCATACCTGGTTGTCCAAATTAGGCATAATAATATGTTAATTCCACGACTGTATAAATCGGTTGATATCGGTATCGGTTGACATCGGTATCGGTAATTAAAGAGTTGGACAATATCGGAATATCGGCAAAAACCATTATCGGACATCCCTAATGTAACGTTAAAGTTAAAGTACCACTGATAGTCACACACACACACTAGGTGCGGTGAAATTACTCTCTGCATTTGACCCATCCCCTTGTTCCACCTCCTGGGAGGTGAGGGGAGCATTGAGCAGCAGCGGTGGCCGCGCTCTGGAATCATTTTGGTGATTTAACCCCCAATTCCAACCCCTGATGCTGAGTGCCAAGCAGGGAGGTAATGGGTCCCATTTTTATAGTCTTTGGTATGACTCGGCCGGGGTTTGAACTCACGACTTACCGATGACAGAGTGACCATCACCAGGCAAAACTAAGATGAATGCAGCAATATAGAGAGACATCCCGGATGAAAACCAACTCTTCTCATCCAACCTGGTGAAGCTTGAGAGGTGCTGCAAAGAGGAATGGGCGAAGATGCCCAAAGTTGGTGTGCCAAGCTTGTGGCAAAGTGTTAAAAAAGACTTGAGGCTGTAAATACTGTCAAAGGTGCATCAACAAAGTACTGAGTGAAGGCTGTGAATACTTAAGTACATGTGATTTTATTTGTATTTAATTTTTTAACAAATTTGTAATATTAAAAAAAAAAATTCACTGTCATTATGAGGTGTTATCTGTAGAATTTTGAGGACAAAAAATATTTAGAATTCCATTTTGTAATAAGACTGTAACGTGGAAAAAATGAAGCAATGTGAATATTTTCCGGATGCACTATACCAGACCTGGGCAAATTAAGGCCCGGGGGCCACATGCGGCCCGTTGAGCTTTTCAATCTGGCCCGCCGGACATTCCCAAATCATTTTTTGAGATCTTTAAGATGGAAACTGTTGCTGCCATTATGATGTGCAGTGATGCTTTCAAATGACTGTAAGTCTTGAATTATACAAAGTATTTCAATGGTTGGAATCTGCGCTTTGGGATGATATACCAGTTACCAAAGGTGTGGACTCGAGTCACATGACTTGGACTCGAGTCAGACTCGAGTCATGAATTTGATGACTTTAGACTCGACTTGACAAAATGTAAAAAGACTTGCAACTCGACTTAGACTTTAACATCAATGACTTGTGACTTCACTTGGACTTGAGCCTTTTGAATTGACATGCCTTGACATGACTTGCTACTTTCCCCAAAACCCAAAGATGAAAAAGTTATTCGGGAGCGCTCCGTATTTTTCATTGTGTACTTGTCAATCAGCGTTGCGTGTGTCAGCTGGTGTGGTCTCAGTACAACAGCCAATCAAATTAGATCTACTTTGTTTTCATCACACAGCATTCAACCAATCAAATTGCAGGACAACAAACGAAGAAGACATGTCCAAACCACACGCCAGTGAACAAAAAAATGATACCTAAAATAATTTTGTTTGGGTATAAAAATTACGAGGTGGTCAACACAAAACGGTTTGCAGTATGCAACACATGCGGTTCGAAAATTACTGATGGAGAGGCAACAACTTCCAACTTCGTCCGGCATTTGAAGTTGCACAAAGAACGGTAAGTTTTGAATGTAAGATAACGTTTATTGGCTAAGTAACATGACTTTTATTTGCTGTGTAGTTAAATCAGTGAGGCTGTAAACTCACTGCTAACGTTATAACGTTATTGCAAACACGGGAATCTGTTGCAGTTCACTACCTTATTCATACTTTTTGTTCAGTGATTTTTTTTTAAGCAGGGTTACGTTAGTCAATATATCACACGTAACGTTAGACGGCGGTCAGCAGCACCGCGTATTTTAGCCACCTAAAAAAAGACAAAAATAGTAAAATAAAGGTCATTTAAAATGTATACTATATTATGAATATGTGTACCGTTTTAGCTAGCTTTCTGACATACTGTTGGTTGTTTACCTCAGTGATCTCCAACCACCGGGCCGCGGCCCGGTACTGGTCCGTGGATCGATTGGTATCGGGCCGCACAAGAAATAATTTTTTTTTTTTTTCTTTTTTTAATTAAATCAACATAAAAAACACAAGATACACTTACAAGTAGTGCACCAACCCAAAACAACTCTCTCCCCCCTTTTGTTCTGGGCATTGAACATGAAGACTCTTCCTTCACTGTTCCGAGTGGCCATGAGAGTCTTGGCAGTGCCTGCCTCCAGTGCTCCAGTGGAGCGAGTTTTCAGCCATGGTGGCATCATACTACGCCCCCATCGTGCACAAATGACTGACAGACTCTTGGCTAATTTGGTCTTTTGCAAATGCAATGCAGCATAGGGCCCTGACATATAAAAAGTACAACTTTTTTGTTATGTTCACGTATATGTCATGTTTTTCAATGTTAACACTTTTGTACAAATAAGTACATTTGCACTTTATTTTTCAATGTGTTTGTTCTGTAAAGGAATGAGTTAATGTTTAAAATGACTGGTTAATAGTGCTATTATAAAGTGCAATGTCAGCACAATTTTCTTTCCTGCAATTTAAAATGCACTTGTTTTAATAAATAAATACAGCATTTGAAAAGCATACACAATCTGTGTTAATATATTAGTCTGTGGTTAAAAGGACTTGAAAGGACTCGAAACTCAAAATGCAGGACTTAGGACTTGACTTGAGACTTTCCAGTCTTGACTTTGGACTTGACTCGGGGCTTGCCTGTCTTGACTCGGGACTTGACTCGGACTTGAGGGCAAAGACTTGAGACTTACTTGTGACTTGCAAAACAATGACTTGGTCCCACCTCTGCCAGTTACTATGGTTATCTAATTAGTTACTATGGTAATCTACGTCACAGCAGCTCAGACGAGGCACCAAGCAGTGTGGGCGGGAAGCGTTTCCACAGACGAGGAAGGAGATTTTCACCACAAAGTTCTAAAGCTTAGTGATGTATCAGATGTATCAGATTGTAGGTGGGTTTATTTTGTACCCTTCGCATTCATATTTCACTGTTTGTTGCATTTTTTTTGCGTTTCACTTGATTGTAAAATATGTCGATCGAAAGGGGGTGTGACATTCATATTTTGTCAATATTCAGTGTTTTATCCTTCATACAAAAAATTTAAAATTTACGTTTTTTTTAAGGCGGTCTGTCATAACGTTTTTAGCATTCAATCAGACATTATTGTGAGGTTTTGTATTTGTGTTCCTAAAAATAGATATACCGGCCCCCAGACACATTTTCTGAATGTGGCCCCCGAGTCAAAATAATTGCCCAGGCCTGCACTATACTGTCTCAGTTAATCAAAATGCGTCATATTAACATTTTGCAAGATAACAATAGCAGGTCTAACCCTTTAATGTGTAGCGGTTGCACATCATGGAAGTACTGTGACAATTTAAATGGCCATTAGCGTATGTACTGTACCTCTACCCGAACAATAACATTTGAACATACAGCAGTGGTTCTTAACCTTGTTGGAGGTACCGAACCCCACCAGTTTCATATGCGCATAAACCCTTGTTTAGTGAAAAATAAAATGTTGTTTTTTTTCAAATTCAAGACAAATTTATATATTTTTGGTAACACTTTAGTATGGGGAACATATTCTAAGTAACAAAGACTTAATTTAGAGTTATTTGGTTAGGGTTAAGGTTAGAGGGTAAGGGCCAGGGTTAGAGGGTTAGGGTTATAATAAGGCCATGCCGAATAAGGCATTAATAAGTACTTAATAATGACTAGTTAAGAGCCAATATGTTACTAATTTGCATGTTAATAAGCAACTAATTAATGGTGAATATGTTCCCCATACTAAAGTGTTACCATGTTTTATTACTGGTGCACAAAATGAACCGTGCATGAACATCACCTTGTTCAAAGAACAAAACCTACACAGTGCATAAACTCACAACAAATTACACACCTGCAAATCAGTGTGACTTCTGCTGTTGCCGTATCCGTAATACGCCGATAGGGAGAAGTTTTTATTTACACGATGAGTCGGGTGTGTCTTGACCTCCGCCGAACCCCTAGGGTTCGATCGAACCCAGGTTAAGAACCACTGACATACAGTATAACAAAATTGATGACCCAATTTAGTGTTACATAATAAGAAATTATAGTAAAACAGAATTGTATTTGGACTTGCTTAAAATCACAGTCTTTTAAAAATGTAACTCTCAAATATTGGATCGGGACATGAATGTCCATCAATAATGAATACAAACTCCTGTAGAGTATTTCAGTGTTTGCAGTCGCACATTAATGATGCACTGAGCACGCTCCTGAAAAATAAAGATGCTATGAATATCATACTAGATAGTAGTTCAATTATGACACTTGTATTTATTTTGTCATTATCTAGTGTGAAAGTACACTTCAAAAAATAGATGAATATATGAAATGTGAAGCAGTAAACGTTTGTTCTCTACATTATGTAGTTAGTACCTTTTAGCATTGAGCTCGTCTCATGAAAATAGTCTCTCAATAGCACAAAGAAAGCCACATAATCCGTCCAACCTACCCCACGTCTCTATATACAGTATATATAATAAATAACAAATACAGGTATCATAATTGGAAATGGCAACAATGTTCTGAGATCATACCTCAGACTTCTTATTGTGTAAAGTTTCTATCTGTTTGGATGGATTAACTGGAGTTAGACCAAAATGTGTGATTGGTTGTTTGTTGTTATGCAACTAAATGAGATCTGGATATTATCCATCCATCCATTGACTACCGCTTGTCCCATTTGGGTTCGCGGGGGTTGCTGGAGCCTATCTCAGCTGCATTCGGGCGGAAGGCGGCGTACACCCTGGACAAGTCGCCAAGATCTGGGTATTATTGTCAAGTATTTTGGGACTTGATTAGCTACATTTTTGATGGACTGGCAAGCAGTTGTGTTGAAAGCCTTACACCCAAAGTCAGCTTGGATTGGCACCAGGAGTTCAAAAACACTTCAATGCCTTGTATTACTAGCAGGCCTTATTTGAAGCATGTGTTTTTTTAAATTATTTTGACAAAAATGTATCATATTTATTTGGGATTTTCTCTCATTTCCATAGGGTTAATAGTATACATAAAGAATCAAAATATCCATCCATTTTCTACCGCTTATTCCCTTTGGGGTCGCGGGGGGCGCTGGAGCCTATTCAATATTTTAATGTATGGTACTGAAGGTTACATAATGTCCTTGAACTTGATGAAACAACACCCTATTAACTCATCGTTAGATATCATGATTGATTTCAACTGCCATTTTCTCTTTTGTCACAAAAAAATCATTTGTTTAACAACACTTTGACCAATAGTGAGAACCATGGGAAAGTAAAAGGAACTCAGTAAAGACCTAGCAATGTTTGTAGATTTTACACAAGTTGGGAATGTCTTTTGCAGCTGTTTCCAAACAACTACTCATTCCGAGATTCCATTATTTTGATGTATCACCACTTGGCCGAAGACTCAAAATTGTCACTCTCAGTTTAAGGATATTGGTTTGGATGTTTCGGAACAGCCTAAGAACCACCAGGGCGCAAACCTGCTATGAACTGGAAACTGCTTGAATACTAGTGTCACTGTAAAGCCAGTTTTACATGGATATTGTGGCCCCCTGGTCCAGCCATCTTTTCCGCCTGGCTCTAAGGAAAAGCCGCCTTTCTGGTTCTGTTTACAGTAAATCACCTCAGATCAGAAACTTGACTTGGTATCCTTAAACCAGGGGTGCTCAATACGTCGATCGCGATCTACCAGTCGATCGCAAAGGTAGATTGGTAGATCGCATTACATTATTTAAAAAAAATTTTTTTTTTTTTTTTTTTTCTTTATTTTTTTTTTTAATGTAATGCAAATTTA
Source organism: Nerophis lumbriciformis (assembly GCF_033978685.3). NCBI lineage: Eukaryota > Metazoa > Chordata > Actinopteri > Syngnathiformes > Syngnathidae > Nerophis > Nerophis lumbriciformis. The sequence continues at coordinate 29,900,698 of NC_084557.2, read as the reverse complement.
CGCCAGCCTATCATCCACCCCGTCTTTTCATTGATAAACAGGGCAGCCAGTCAGATGACATCTTCGTTTTTCTGACATTAGGTCACTGCGCATGCGCAAACAACGGCGCTCAGTGCAGCAAAGCTAACAAGCTTGTCAGCGAGTTTCCTCCAATTTTCAGCCTTCGGTTTTTTCTTTTTCACTTAAGTGTATAAATATGAGTGGGGGAGCTGGACCAAGTAAAAAGACAAAAACGTATCACTTTCATACGGAATGGGAGGAGGACTTTTTTTTTACGATGACGTTTTCGAAGTGCGTTTGCCTCATCTGCCAATCTGCCATCGGGATTCCAAAGAAGGGAAATGTGGAGCGGCATTTTCGGACTATTCATGGCAAATACGACACCGACGTCCCGCTGAAAAGCGAGCTGAGAAAAAGAAAGGTGAAGGAACTGAAATCCCAGTTGTCCGGACAGCAGTCATTTTTCACACAAACTTCAAAAGCGAAAGTCGCCACCGAAGCATCATTCCGGGTGAGTCACATCATAGTTAAAAACAAGAAGTCCTTCCAAGACGGAGAGATGGTAAAGGAGGCATTTGTTGAAGCAGCTGACTCATTGTTCCGAGACTTTAAAAATAAGGCAAAAATATTATCTTCCATCAAAGCTCTCCAGCTGTCAAGATGTACAGTTACACGGCGCTGTGAAGCCATGGCTGAGGATTTAACCCAGCAACTTTGGACGGACATCGGAGATTGCGAGTGTTTCTCACTGCAGTTGGACGAATCTACGGACGTGAGTGACACAGCCCAGATGTGCATTTTCATCCGTATGGTGTTTAGTGATATCACTACAAAAGAAGAGCTATTAACATTACTGCCCATGAAAGAACAGACGCGGGGAGAGGACATATTTCAGTCGTTTAAAAACTTTGTGGAGAAAACTCAGCTCCCAGTGTACAAACTGATGTCTATCACCATGGATGGAGCTCCCGCAATGGTTGGCCGCTTGAATGGATTTATTGCCAAGTGCAGGCAGGACGATGATTTCCCGGACTTCCTAAATTACCATTGCATAATCCACCAACAAGCGTTATGCGCTAAAATGCTCAACATGAAGGAGATCATGGATGTTGCAATGAAGATCGCCTGTTCTATTCGCGCCAGATCTCTTCAAAGACGGTTATTTCGTGCACATCTGGAGAAGGCTGACTGCGACCACTCTGAGTTGTTGCTGCACACTGACGTGAGATGGCTTAGTCGAGGGAAATTCCTGCAAAGATTTCGAGAGCTCTGTCCAGAGATTAAGGAGTTTTTCCGTGTAGCAGCTGGACATGCAGAATACACGCAACTAAATGACGGTCAGTGGCTGTTAGACTTGGCATTTTTAACCGATCTGACCAACATGTTGAATGATCTTAATCTAGAGCTGCAAGGAAAAGACAAAACAGTGATCAATATGATCAGCTCAGTTAATGCTTTCAAACGAAAGATGAAACATCTCTCCTCAAAGCTGCAGCGCCATGATTTGGCAAACTTCCGGAACCTGGCGTCAGAGCTGGAGATGCAAGGGAAGGCCTGTGTGCAACTTGACAGTGCACGCTACACAGAGCAGATTGACAATTGTCTGTCAGAGTTTGACAAACGCTTTCAAGACTTTTCTTTGCTCGAGCCAGTCGCTACATTCATGTGCTATCCTTTTCGGGAAGATGCTGAGGTTGATTCCCTCGCATCACAAATTGCAACACTATTTCACCTGAACTCTTCTGGAGTGGAAGATGAGATTTTGACACTGCAAGCCGACATTGAGCTGAAGTCCAGAGCTCATGGACAGTTCTGGAACTTACTCACAGAGGTAAAGTACCCCAACATCAGGAAATGTGCTACCTCCTTGACTGCATTATTCGGCTCCACTTATTTATGTGAGTCAGCCTTTTCCCACATGAAGATCATTAAGTCCAAGTACCGTTCCACCATGACTGATGAACATTTGGAAGTGTGCTTGAGGCTGGCTGTCAGCAGCTACTGTCCGGACTATGCATCCCTGACTGATTCAATTCAGTGCAAGTCATCAGAGTAAACTCGGGTAATGACAAAAAATGTACATAGTTAATTGTGTTGTGTTGTGCAATATTGGCTCATGCGGTTATGCATGTACATCAACATACATTGTTGATATAAAGAATCCTCAATATATTTAGAAATAAATATATGTTTTGCATTTTTGTAGTAGGTACATCATTTTGACTTGATCATTTTATAAGTAGCTTGCATGCTGAAAAAGTGTGAGCACCCCTGATTCTTGTATCATCATTAAACACCTTTAATTTATTAACAATATTAACTATATGTGTTAAACATGCTTGCATTATCATTAAACACCTTTAACTTGTTAACAAAAACATATATTTCATAAATAAGTAAATATAAATTATATATATGAATGAGGTAGATCCCCACGACTTGATCAATTGAAAAGTAGCTCGCCTGCAGAAAAAGTGTGAGCACCCCTGCCTTAAACGGTTGGGCCTATGAGAATCATCCCACAGCATGTGAGTGTGGAGAAGAGCAGAAGATGAGTCGTCTGTTGGTCTGCCCTCTCCTGCCTGAGCAGGGCAACCAACAAGAGCTGAGCGGCCTTAGCAACAAAGGCAGACAGTGTGCCGAGTACTGGAAGGGTGCTGTGTAGCGACAAGAGAAGGACACAACTTTGACATAGACTATGAAGGTGCATACCAATAGAGATGCTTCAAAATTAACACCTTCATAGTGGACTGGAAATCAAATTCCTTCTAGATAAGCTTTATGGTCAGAAGAGACCAGCTTCTTGCTGGATGCTTGGTCTGTCCCCTTCTGTTGCAAGTCTTGGGGTTTCTGTGTCAACATGTGCATATGTGCTTATCAGCTATCAAGTTTTTTTTCGGCCTCAGTCTGTGCCCCCTGCCCACATAGGAACCCAGTCTGAGATTGACAGTTTTTTTCCTCACCCTCACCCAGCATCTACCTTTTTCCCACCTTTTACGGTTAGCCATAAGTGGCCACCCATCACTGTTCCTGTTCTGTAACCCTGCACAATGTTTGTCTAATCTTGAACGGGTTTGTGGTGATGTTGAACTTCCGTTGTACTTGCGCAATGACAATGAAGAGCATACCAATTCACAAGTTTTGTTGAGGATGATGCTACAAACTCCGTTTCCATATGAGTTGGGAAATTGTGTTAGATGTAAATATAAACGGAATACAATGATTTGCAAATCCTTTTCCACCCATATTCAATTGAACGCACTACAAAGACAAAATATTTGATGTTCAAACTCATAAACTTTTTTTTTTTGTTGTTGCAAATAATAATTAACTTAGAATTTCATGGCTGCAACACGTGCCAAAGTAGTTGGGAAAGGGCATGTTCACCACTGTGTTACATGGCCTTTCCTTTTAACAACACTCAGTAAACGTTTGGGAACTGAAGAGACACATGTTCTAAGCTTCTCAGGTGGAATTCTTTCCCATTCTTGCTTGATGTACAGCTTAAGTTGTTCAACAGTCCAGGGGTCTCCGTTGTGGTATTTTAGGCTTCGTAATGCGCCACACATTTTCAATGGGAGACAGGTCTGGACTACAGGCAGGCCAGTCTAGTACCCGCACTCTTTTACTATGAAGCCACGTTGATGTAACACGTGGCTTGGCATTGTCTTGCTGAAATAAGCAGGGGCGTCTATGGTAACGTTGCTTGGATGGCAACATATGTTGCTCCAAAACCTGTATGTACCTTTCAGCATTAATGGCGCCTTCACAGATGTGTAAGTTACCCATGTCTTGGGCACTAATACACCCCCATACCATCACAGATGCTGGCTTTTCAACTTTGCGCCTATAACAATCCGGATGGTTCTTTTTCTCTTTGGTCCGGAGGACACGACGTCCACAGTTTCCAAAAACAATTTGAAATGTGGACTCGTCAGACCACAGAACACTTTTCCACTTTGTATCAGTCCATCTTAGATGAGCTCAGCCCCAGCGAAGCCAACAGCGTTTCTGGGTGTTGTTGATAAACGGTTTTCGCCTTGTATAGGAGAGTTTTAACTTGCACTTACAGATGTAGCGACCAACTGTAGTTACTGACAGTGGGTTTCTGAAGTGTTCCTGAGCTCATGTGGTGATATCCTTTACACACTGATGTCGCTTGTTGATGCAGTACAGCCTGACGGATCGAAGGTCACGGGCTTAGCTGCTTACGTGCAGTGATTTCTCCAGATTCTCTGAACCCTTTGATAATATTACGGTCCGTAGATGGTGAAATCCCTAAATTCCTTGCAATAGATGGTTGAGAAAGGTTTTTCTTAAACTGTTCAACAATTTGCTCACGCATTTGTTGACAAAGTGGTGATCCTCGGCCCATCCTTGTTTGTGAATGACTGAGCATTTCATGGAATCTACTTTTATACCCAATCATGGCACCCACCTGTTCCCAATTTGCCTGTTCACCTGTGGGAGGTTCCAAATAAGTGTTTGATGAGCATTCCTCAACTTTATCAGTATTTATTGCCACCTTTCCCAACTTCTTTGTCACGTGTTGCTGGCATCAAATTCTAAAGTTAATGATTATTTGCAAAAAAAAAAAAAGAAAAGTTTATCAGTTTGAACATCAAATATGTTGTCTTTGTAGCATATTCAACTGAATATGGGTTGAAAATGATTTGCAAATCATTGTATTCCGTTTATATTTACATCTAACACAATATCCCAACTCATATGGAAACGGGGTTTGTACAATTGTACAGAAAAAAAACAGGTGATGTTAGTACATCAGTTGAGGAAAATTAGTACATTACATTAATAACATCCTGTAATTTGATATAAATATTATTCATTTCATCTTCTGATAGATTAAAAATTAACACCAATGGGAGCATTTTTAAATCTGCCAGACTCAATTCTACCTAGTGTATTACTATGATGAACATTATCACATTATTCTTTCAGAAAGTATAAATAACGAAAACTGAACATGTAAGTGTAAAAAAAAACCCATTATGATTTGTACATTTTCATAATGTGCTTGGTCTATTTGTAAACAAAGAAAATAATCTGACGTTGTCTTTATTTTTAAGTTATCATGCCATTATTTTACCAGTCCAGCACACTTGGGAATACATTTTTCTCTATGTGGCCCCTGAGCTAAAATGAGTTTGACACCCCTGTTTTACTTGATATATCTTATAAAATGAGTACTATAAATCAATACAGTCAATCGGCATGGTAGGTGGGTGTGCATTTTGTAACAATAGGAATTGGTGATTGTGTTTATGTTGCACATATTGAGTGTTGACAGCGACCGACCGATTCTTGTGTCTGTGTGGTGTGCATTATGTAAATAAAAAGACCCAGTGAGCAGGGGGAATGTTCGATCATCCAGTTTGTAGAGTCGAGGGACAGAGGGAACTGAAACACATTCAAGCAAGGTGTGTAAACATAAACACGGTGCGGCGGAGTGAAGTCAGACGGCGACTAAAAACCTGTCAGCAGATGCTATCTTGCTTCAAAGCAACTTTATGGAATATTGTATCACTTCACTTATTTGAGTAGATTATTTTTGGCCTGCGGAATTTTTGTATGGCTATGAGGAAGGTTAATGAAGCGGTCGTGAGTAAAGCGCGTCCACTTTGGAGACGAGGAGGAAATATTGTTTGTACAAACTTTGTGTGGTGTTGCTTCCCTATTTGTCATTACTCCAAACTGATTTGGTATGTGTAGCAGCAGCAGCTGAAGTGAATGTGACAGTGTGTCATAATTACGATGATCAGTTGGATAAAAAAAACAATACAAATAGCACTATCATTAGTCCGGAATCTTCACGGAGATAGCGAGACTGCTCTAATTAGAAAATGGTATCAAAAAATACTCAGTACTCAGTATATATCCTATGTACCTCACAAATATTAAAGACCTACTAAAATGCGATTTTCTTATTTAAACGGGGATAGCAGGTCCATTCTACGTGTCATACTTGATCATTTCGCGATATTGCCATATTTTTGCTGAAAGGATTTAGTAGAGAACATCGACGATAAAGTTCGCAACTTTTGGTCGCTGATAAAAAAGCCTTGCCTGTACGGGAAGTAGCAGACGAGTAGCGTGACGTCACAGGTTGTGGAGCTCCTCACATCTGCACATTGTTTACAATCATGGCCACCAGCAGCGAGAGCGATTCGGACCGAGAAAGCGACTATCTCCCCATTAATTTGAGCGAGGATGAAAGATTTGTGGATGAGAAAAGTGAGAGTGAAGGACTAGAGGGCAGTGGGAGCGATTCAGATAGGGAAGATGCTGTGAGAGGCGGGTGGGACCTGATATTCAGCTGGGAATGACTAAAACAGTAAATAAACACAAGACATATATATACTCTATTAGCCACAACACAACCAGGCTTATATTTAATATGCCACAAATTAATCCCGCATAACAAACACCTCCCCCCTCCCGTCCATATAACCCGCCAATACAACTCAAACACCTGCACAACACACTCAATCCCACAGCCCAAAGTACCGTTCACCTCCCCAAAGTTCATACAGCACATATATTTCCCCAAAGTCCCCAAAGTTACGTACGTGACATGCACATAGCGGCACACACGTACGGGCAAGCGATCAAATGTTTGGAAGCCGCAGCTGCATGCGTACTCACGGTACCGCGTCTGCGCATCCAACTCAAAGTCCTCCTGGTAAGAGTCTCTGTTGTCCCAGTTCTCCACAGGCCAATGGTAAAGCTTGACTGTCATCTTCCGGGAATGTAAACAATGAAACACCGGCTGTGTTATCCGGCAAAACAGTCAAGGGGTGCATTCTACGGCGGGGGTGCGTTATCCGGCACAACACCTGCCGCAATACACCGCTTCCCACCTACAGCTTTCTTCTTTGCTGTCTCCATCGTTCATTGAACAAATTGCAAAAGATTCACCAACACAGATGTCCAGAATACTGTGGAATTTTGCGATGAAAACAGGCGACTTAATAGCTGGCCACCATGCTGTCCCAAAATGTCCTCTACAATCCGTGACGTCACGCGCAGGCGTCATCATACCGAGACGTTTTCAGCAGGATATTTCGCGCAAAATTTAAAATTGCACTTTAGTAAGCTAACCCGTAATGGCATGTGTTGCAATGTTAAGATTTCATCATTGATATATAAACCATCAGACTGCGTGGTCGGTAGTAGTGGGTTTCAGTAGGCCTTTAAAATGAATAAGAAGGATTAAATGCATTAGCGAAGAAGTGTTTTGTGTCCTTGCCTCAATCTATTTTACAATGTAAAAATCAATTGTTAGCAAAGCCCGAACAACCACCTCTGTGTCGCTCAAGTGTCCACAGCCTCTAGAAATGTACGTACGTCAGCCATGGAGTTGGCGTTAGGCAGCGAACATTTCAATGTCACATCAGTCTTGCTACATCTAATTTTTGCTGTGGTTTTCGTGCGTAAGCAAGCTTGTTACATGACTGGTCACACCTGCACACACTTAAATCAAAATCACAACCAAATCTGATTGTGATTTTATTTGTATCCTTTTTATGGGTAACTTTTGAGAACATTTACATCTTACCAATGTCTGTAATGCTTGTTGGGGTTGGGGAGGAGACCCTGCCCCAAGTGAAAGAGTTCAAGTACCTCGGAGTTTTGTTCACGAATGAGGAAAGAGTGGATCGTGACATCGACAGGCGGATTGGTGCGGCGTCTTCAGTAATGCGGACGCTGTATCGATCCGTTGTGGTGAAGAAGGAGCTGAGCCGGAAGGCAAAGTTCTTAATTTACTGGTTGATGTACGTTGCCATCCTCACCTATGGTCATGAGCTTTGGGTTATGACTGAAAAAACAAGATCACGTGTACAGGCGGCCGAAATTAGTTTCCTCTGCCGGGTAGCGGGGCTCTCCCTTAGAGATAGGGTGAGAAGCTCTGTCATCCGGGAGGAGCTCAAAGTAAAGCCGCTGCTCCTCCACATGGAGAGGAGCCAGATGAGGTGGTTCGGGCATCTGGTCAGGATGCTACCCAAACGCCTCACTAGGGAGGTGTTTTAGGGCACGTCCGACCAGTAGGAGGCCACGGGGAAGACCCAGGACACGTTGGGAAGACTATGTCTCCCGGCTGGCCTGGGATCGCCTCGGGATCCCCTGGGAGGAGCTGGACAAAGTAGTTGGGGAGAGGGAAATCAGGGCTTCCCTGCTTAGGCTGTTGCCCCCGCGACCCGACCTCGGATAAGCGGAAGAAGATGGATGGATGGATGTATTGCTTGTTATGTAGTAGGTAATGCTCATTGTCATTTCTGTATTATTTTTTATTTTCGCTAACTGCTTATTTGCTATTACTTTTACCATCATATTTGTACATGTCGTATTTGCTGATGTTGCTCTATTGTTGTTTGCTGTTGTTGTTTTTGTCTCTCTGTCTAATCCCCCTCTTGTCCCCACAATTTCCCCCTCTGTCTTCTTTTTTTTCTCTTGCTATCCCTTCCTGCTCAGGCCCGGCTGCACTAAATGATAATATAAATACATTTAATAAAGTCAAATACAAATAAGGCAACAAGAGAAGTATCCTACACTTCTCTTTTGTAAAGTAAATCTGAACAGCCGACATGGGCATCTACATCAACTATATGATTTGTCAGAAGCTGGACAGGACAAAAAAAAAAAAAAAATGTTATGTAGTAGGTTTTTGTAATGCATGTCAAAGATTTATATTTTTTCTTCATGTTTAATGGATGTTCTGATCTTGCTGGCTGCAAAACAAGTTTATTTTGGGGTGCTAATAAAACAACCTAATCTAACCTAACATAAAACGTAACAATATACAATTTTGATCCTTTATAAATTTGCTAAAGTCCTAAATTGTTGAACCCAATTTATGTTTAATCATTGCACCATGTAAAATTGTTTTATATATATTTATATATATTTATTTATTTTATAGATATATTTATATATTATTTATATATATATATATATATATTTATATATGCACCTTATTGCTTTTTTATCCTGCACTACCATGAGCTTATGTAATGAAATTTTGTTCTTATCTGTGCTGTAAAGTTCAAATTTGAATGACAATAAAAAGGAAGTCTAAGTCTAAGTCTAAGTCTAAAACAGATGTTTCGCAACCAACACTGAGTTCCCAAAATGAATGGCATCCTTGTTTAGCACGTGTAATTCTGAGCACGGCAGTATGTCTGTCTGTCATATGCACAGCCAACACTGTCTACTGTAGACAATTCTTAAAATTTATGGTCAGTAATGAATAAGTAAGTGCAAACAACAGTAGCACAGCTCTTCAAAATGTCTATAACGCCCTCTCTGAGTCAGCATGCATTATTTTACTACAAGGTTCGCTCAATGAACATAAATCAGAAAGTCAATACAAGTAAGGTCCTGCAGACAATAGTGTGTGTGTGTGTGTGTGTGTGTGTGTGTGTGTGTGTGTGTGTGTGTGTGTGTGTGTGTGTGTGTGTGTGTGTGTGTGTGTGTGTGTGTGTGTGTGTGTGTGTGTGTGTGTGCGCGCGCACGTGTGCTGCAGAGAGGACGACAAGGTTGACCGAGGCAATTTTCAAGTTAAAGTCACGTGACATGCTTTGTCCTCAAACCAAATGAAGAAGGCTACAAACATAAGAGAGTTCATGAATTTTTAAATTTCATCAAAAATCATTTCTGGTCTGAGCATGAGGCAATAGGGTATTTGAGAAAGAGACAAATAAAGGTAGTCAGGACTAGACACATCTGTTATCTAGTCTGTATTGTGCATGCATTACTCCTAAAACATATAGACCACACATCACTACTTATATTGACCACATATGTGTGTTGGGAAAATGATCTACATATACAGTATATATTTCAATGTTTGGAAATAACAAACAATAGAAAATAATTTAAATCCTATCCAGTTAGTATGAGTGGTAGCAGCAAATGAGGGAGCATCAAGGTCGGTAAGTCGTTTCAGAGTGATTGATAGACTTAGACTTCCTTTTATTGTCATTCAAATTTGAACTTTACAGTACAGATAAGAACAAAATTTTGTTGCATTACCTAGTTGTAGTGCAGGATAAAAGAGCAATGAGGTGCAGATATAAATAAATAGATTACTGTACAGATAAATATATTGCACTTTTGCATATGCATCCACGTTTATGGATGTATGTTGTATTGTCTTTATATTCCAGCGAGTTGATCCGTTTTTGGGGGGTAATTGAGGGGATTATTATGATGTGTTCAAGAGTCTTATGGCCTGAGGGAAGAAGCAGTTACAGAACCTGGAGGTTCTGCTACGGAGGCTGCGGAACCTCTTTTTAGAGTGCAGCAGTGAAAACAGTCCTTGGTGGGGGTGGGAGGAGTCTCTGCAGATTTTCTGAGCCCTGGTCAGGCAGCGGCTTTTTGCGATTTCCTGGATAGTAGGAAGAGGAGTCCTGATGATCTTTTCCGCCGTCCTCACCACTTTCTGCAGAGACTTCCAGTCTGAGGCATTGCAGGCTCCAGTCCAGACAGAGATGCTGTTGGTTAGTAGCTTCTCTATAGTGCCTCTGTAGGATGGGTGGAGGGAGCTGTGCTCTTTTCATCCGACGCAAAAAGTGCATGCGCTGCTGAGCTCTTTTTTCAAGAGCTCCGGTGTGTAGTAATATTAGTAATGTGATAATGTAATGTATTCAGTATATCTTAACTAACACACTCGAGTTACTGACCAACAAACCAACACATCTTGCCTTCACACTTCTGAGCATGGCAGATGTTATTGTCATCATCACCACAATGCTTTTCATTTACTCAGTAAATTTTCCTTTAGTTTGTTGTTCAGAGCATTTCTGAAAAAAAGTAAACAAATTCCTAAAATGTTAATAGGCAAGGCGAGTTTATTTATAAAGCAAAATGTGTACGCGAGGCAATTCAAAGTGCTTTACTGTACATGTTTGGAGAATTTCTTGAAGACTCCACAATGGGGCGTTCTCATACAAGCCTAATTTGCAAACATTAATCCACCTCCATGATTGAGCATTCCCCTGCTTCCAAACATGGTCAACTCAATGCCAATTTTGGTTTTATGATGTGACCACATTATATACTCCCTAGCCTTGTCTGACTCGTGGAATGTGTCTTTTTGAGCAGGGGGACCTTGTGGGCGCTGCAGGCTCTCAGTCCATGACAGCAAAGTGTGTTATGGTTTGTTGGTGACTCATGTCCCAGCTGCCTTGAGATAATTACTGTGTAATTCAGGGCCAGTCCTTCACATTTCTCAAAATCATTCTAACCCCACCAGATGAAATCTTGCAGGGAGCACCTTCTATTTTTTTCTTTGATTTTGTCAATATTGTGGCAGGAGCGGTCCTAATCTCACCAGGACTAATTCATGTGCTTAATGAGCGTGTCACTTGTCACTGCTGGTTAGAGTACTTTTCTTTTTTTTTGTGCAGTTTTTTTTTTGGCTTCGGTAACCTTTTCTCATATCCTGCTGGCTGTCAATCAATCACGTTATATCCAAGATGGCACCCCGCTGTAAGTGAACGACTGCTTCTTATTGTAATCTTATCATTTTCTCACGCAAGTCAGTAAACTATAGGATGAAAACCAGTCATCCGTATATTATTGTACAAACCCCGTTTCCATATGAGTTGGGAAATTGTGTTAGATGTAAATATAAACGGAATACAATGATTTGCAAATCCTTTTCAACCCATATTCAGTTGAATGCACTACAAAGACAAGATATTTGATGTTCAAACTCATAAACTTTATTTTTTTTTTGCAAATAATTTGTGTTGTGGCTGCAACACGTGCCAAAGTAGTTGGGAAAGGGCATGTTCACCACTGTGTTACATGGCCTTTCCTTTTAACAACACTCAGGAAACGTTTGGGAACTGAGGAGACACATTTTTTTAAGCTTCTCAGGTGGAATTCTTTCCCATTCTTGCTTGATGTACAGCTTAAGTTGTTCAACAGTCCGGGGGTCTCCGTTGTGGTATTTTAGGCTTCATAATGCGCCACACATTTTCAATGGGAGACAGGTCTGGACTACAGGCAGGCCAGTCTAGTACCCGCACTCTTTTACTATGAAGCCACGTTGATGTAACACGTGGCTTGGCATTGTCTTGCTGAAATAAGCAGGGGCGTCCATAACGTTGCTTGGATGGCAACATATGTTGCTCCAAAACCTGTATGTACCTTTCAGCATTAATGGCGCCTTCACAGATGTGTAAGTTACCCATGTCTTGGGCACGAATACACCCCCATACCATCACAGATGCTGGCTTTTCAACTTTACGCCTATAACAATCCGGATAGTTCTTTTCCTCTTTGGTCCGGAGGACACGACGTCCACAGTTTCCAAAAACAATTTGAAATGTGGACTCGTCAGACCACAGAACACTTTTCCACTTTGTATCAGTCCATCTCAGATGAGCTCAGGCCCAGCGAAGCCGACGGCGTTTCTGGGTGTTGTTGATAAACGGTTTTCGCCTTGCATAGGAGAGTTTTAACTTGCACTTACAGATGTAGCGACCGACAGTGGGTTTCTGAAGTGTTCCTGAGCCCATGTGGTGATATCCTTTACACACTGATGTCGCTTGTTGATGCAGTACAGCCTGAGGGATCGAACGTCACAAGTTTAGCTGCTTACGTGCAGTGATTTCTCCAGATTCTCTGAACCCTTTGATGATATTACGGACCGTAGATGGTGAAATCCCTAAATTCCTTGCAATAGCTGGTTGAGAAAGGTTTTTCTTAAACTGTTCAACAATTTGCTCACGCATTTGTTGACAAAGTGGTGACCCTCGCCCCATCCTTGTTTGTGAATGACTGAGCATTTCATGGAATCTACTTTTATACCAAATCATGGCACCCACCTGTTCCCAATTTGCCTGTTCACCTGTGGGATGTTCCAAATAAGTGTTTGATGAGCATTCCTCAACTTTATCAGTATTTATTGCCACCTTTCCCAACTTCTTTGTCACGTGTTGCTGGCATCAAATTCTAAAGTTAATGATTATTTGCAAAAAAAAAAAAATGTTTATCAGTTTGAACATCAAATATCTTGTCTTTGTAGTGCATTCAATTGAATATGGGTTGAAAATGATTTGCAAATCATTGTATTCCGTTTATATTTACGTCTAACACAATTTCCCAACTCATATGGAAACAGGGTTTGTATTTGTGCAAATCATACCTGATCTACTCAATGCCTTGTGGCTTTCTGATTTGAATAACTGAGAGATTTCTCTTGGGACGCCTATGGATCAGCAGGGAAAGGCCTAGTGTTGTCAAGAGAAGTAAAATAATGCTAAAAGAAATGTATTTATAAAATCATGCGTCAACAAGGTTTGGGTTAGGGGGTAATAACTGGAAAATTGTGCACAGAAAATGAGGAATGGGGGTTCCAAGAAGTGGAATATTGCGGCGCTTTTTGAGGTGTCAAGAAGTGGGGCAAGAGTGAAGGCTTGAGGAAACGACACAATGAGGGAGTGCATGGAAGATGAGGGTGAGAGCAAAATGAAATGTGAGATGAAGACCTCTCTGTGAGAATGTCTTAGTTTCCATGGTGACGCTAGACTTATCCCCTCCCCACTAGACACATTGTTCTGCTGGTTTTTAAACTGTGCCCCCACTAACACATTAGGAGCCTGCATGGATTGCTCATCTTCCACTCTTTGCCACGCATCATTCATTATTGCAATGACGCGTTTGAAAAATATTTTGTCACAGGAAAGCCGGAAATATAAATCTATTTAATCCGCCACAACTTTAACAGGTAACATGCCTTTTAAAAAGAGAAACACAATTTTGGACAAGAAGCACTGTTTACCATTGCATGTACTACAAATAACTGTGGTTGTTTTATGTAATAAAGGAAGAACATGTAACAATGGATTAACTATTCATCAACCCCGAAAGGGACAAGCGGTAGTAAATGGATGGATGGATGGATGCTCAAACGGCCCTGTTACAAATACTACTTCAATCGAAAGTGAAAATGCTCATAACACAAGATATGCTCGCAACTTAACGAATAACAAAAAGCTGAGAGACAGTTCGTATCTCAAATTACATGTACCGTATTTTCCGAACCATAGGGTGCACCGGATTATAAGGCGCACTGCCTTATGAATGGTGTATTTTTAATCTCTGTTCATATATTGGGCGCACTCGTTTATAGGGCGCATTAAAGGAGTCATATTATTATATATTTTTTCTGAATGTAAAGCACTTCCTTGTGTTCTACATAACATGTAATGGTGGTTCTTTGGTCAAAATGTTGCATAGATTATGTTTTACAGATCATCTTCAAGCCGCTTTCTGACAGTCGCTTCAGGATGCGCCGTTTTGTGGGCGGTCTTATTTACGTGGCTCACCTTCGGCAGCGTTTTCTCAACGTCATCTTTGGTGTAGCATGCAAGGACGGGAGTGGAAGAAGTGTCAAAAGATCAAATCAATAAAGGAGCATCATCTTCTCATCCGGAAACAACAACAAGGCCGGAAATGTGTCCCGTGAAAAACCGTCCAACCGGAACTCTAATAACTAAAGTTCCTTGGGTGAATAATATAAACTCACTACACCGGTATGTTTTAGCGCTTTAATGGCGAGTTTACTGACAGATATAAGTAAGAACTTTACACTACTTTATATTAGAAATGGCAACAGCGGAGGACGAATGTCCCATAACAAGAAGATAGAGGAAAAAGAATACGTTTATCGACTACGTTGTCGGCACGGACTACAAAGGCGGACGCATGCAATTTTTCAGGATTTATGCAGATCCCAAATACAGATCAGCAGGTACCAGAAGGTAAGAAAAGTAGCTTTTGCTATTGCGAAACAAAACGCCAGATAATGTCTTACCTTATACACACACCATAATCAATTTTTTTCTACTTTTTACTTTTTAAATTCGATCTTAATTCTGTACACTGCTGCTGGAATTTAAATTTTCCTGAGGGAACTCTCCTGAAGGAATCGATAAAGTACTATCTATCTATCTATCTATCTAATACTCGTATGTTTAATGCACTGACAATCCATCAAGCGGTGCGGCTTCATAGTTTACCAAAGTCGTACTAAAACATTTTTATAGATTTTTGAGCGCCGTGTGTAATGTTCTATATTTTCAATGGAATATATAAAATGTTGGTGTTGTTTACTTGAGTCATAATGCCATCACAGCGCAAGCTACACATATCTCTTATGTTTGACTACCATCTACTGGTCACACTTATCATTACACCATGTACCAAATGTGTGACACCGTAGTCAATAATCTTCTTCTTTTTCTCTATCTTCTTGTTATGTGACATTCATCCTCCGCTGTTGCCATTTCTATTATAAAGTAGTGTAAAGTTCTTACTTATATCTGTCACTAAAATTTCCATGAAAGCGCTAAAACATACCGGTGTAGTGAGTTCATATTATTCACCCAAGGAACTTTAGTTATTAGAGTTCCGGTCGGACGGTTCTTCACGGGACACATTTCCGGTGTTGTTGTTTCTGGATGAGGAGATGCTGCTCCGTTATTGATTTAAGTAAAGTCTGAATGTCAATAAAACAGTTAGATCCATCTTTTGACACTTCTTCCACCCCCGTCCTTGCACGCTACACCGCTACAACAAAGATGACGGGGAGAAGACGCTGCCGAAGGTGAGCCACGTAAATAAGACCGCCCACGAAACGGCACATCCGGAGAGACTGTCAGAAAGTGGCTTGAAGATGATCTGTAAAACATAATGTATGCAACATTTTGACCAAAGAACCACCATTACATGTTATGTAGACCACAAGGAAGTATTTTCCATTTAGAAAAAAAAAATTATAATATGACTACTTTAATGCGCCCTATAATCCGGTGCGCCCAATATATGAAAAAAGATTAAAAATAGACCATTCATCGGCAGTGCGCCTTATAATCCGGTGTGCCCTATGGTCCGGAAAATACGGTACATGCAGGCAAAAGCATGAGGACAAGACACTTGTCTGGTCTCTAAAGCTCTACACTGAAAACGAATGTCTTCATCTTAAAAATAGGACAATGAGGTTCATCAATATTTTATCAATAAAGAGGTTAATTAACAAAGGCCTTTTTTACACTTAATTCAGCTAATTAGATCAAGAATAGATAATTAAGTTCAACTTCACCTGTCGCTTTCTAATCGCAGTGATGTGGTCAGAGTGTCTGGACGCTCAATGGACTGTAAGTGATTAGATTACAGAGGTTGATAGTTAATGTGGTGTTTCTAATTGACTGCTGGCCCGACACACTGCACAGTGTACACTATATATAGGGTGGTCACTTCCCCAGCAAGCCATTTTTCATGTCAATCCTTTTTCAGTTCATGTTGGACATCTGATAGGGTAAGGTCCAATTTAAACTCATCCATCCATAGATTGAGTAAAAAAAAAAATTAAGTACGTGAGAAGACAGATGGAGATTTAAATTATACATGTACCATATTTTCCGCACTATAAGGCACACCGGATTATAAGGCGCACCTTCAATGAATGGCCTATTTTAAAACTTTGTTCATATATAAGGCGCACCGCATTATAAGGCGCATTGAATAGACGCTACAGTAGAGGCTGGGGTTACGTTATGCATCCCGTAGTTGCGAGACCTGTTGTGGCTCAATATTGGTCCATACATAAGGTGCACTGGATTATAAGGCGCACTGTCAGCTTTTGAGAAAATTGGAGCTTTTTAGGTGCGCCTTATAGTGCGGAAAATACGGTGTGAACGGACAGATGTTTAGATGCATGTGAAACCACACATTCTGTGTGAATAGATTTACAAACGTAATGTGAACGCACAACTTAATGATTAATAATAATAATAATAATACCTGGGATTTATATAGCGCTTTTCTAAGTACCCAAAGTCGCTTTACATGTAGAACCCATCATTCATTCACACCTGGTGGTGGTAAGCTACTTTCATAGCCACAGCTGCCCTGGGGTAGACTGACGGAAGCGTGGCTGCAATTTGCGCCAACGGCCCCTCCGACCACCACCTATCATTCATCATTCAATTCACCGGTGTGAGTGAGGGTGAAGTGTGCCGCCCAAGGACACAACAGCAGCGATTTTTGGATGGTAAGAGGCGGGGAGCGAACCTGCAACCCTCAGGTTTCTGGCATGGACAGAAATAGTGATCGATTTCAGACATGGGGAAACAAAGAAGACGACATATAATGTATGTTTTAACGGTTATGGAAGATAGACGGCATTGACAATAGTGTAGTCCAGGTTTGGGGAATTAAATGTTCATAAGTGGTTTGTAAAGCAAATAAGAATATAAATATGTTTTTACTGTGTTTGCTGAAACTAATCCTAACCTCTGATCATCTGAAATCCTGTGACCCAAACAATTGTATTCCATAAATATCTGTCTGCATGATGTAAACTAAAAACTGTTCCTGCTTTTCTTTGTGCAGTCGTTATTGCTGATCCGTCAGGAGATGGTTGTTTCCCAAAAGAAGCTCGGCGAGTTTTGCGAGGCTCTGAAGCAATACCTGAAGAATGTTTCCACTCAAAGGGACTGCTTTCAGTAAGTCTTCTCTACCCTTTTCTGCCTTTCAAGATGAACGTGTTTTTTTTCCACCAATGTAGACTTTATCTTAGTTTCTCATTGGTAATCTGTTCCAAAAGGTCAGACGAAAACCGAATCGAACAAAATCTGAAGCAATTTTTCTCATATACCGTATTTTCATTTTCCGGACCATAGAGTGCACCGGATTTTAAGCCGATGAATGGTCTATTTTCGATCTTTTTTCATGTATAGGGTGCATTAAAGAAGTCTTTTTTTTTTTTTTTTTTCTAAATGGAAAACACTTCCTTGTGGTCTACATGTAATGGTGGTTCTTTGGTCAAAATGTTGCATAGATTATGTTTTACAGATCATCTTCAGGCCGCTTTCTGATAGTCTCTTCCGGATGCGCCGTTTTTTGTGGGCAGCGTCTTCTCCCGGTCATATTTGTTGTAGCGGTGTAGCGTGCAAGGACGGGAGTGGAAGTAGTGTCAAAAGATGGAGCTAACTGTTTTAATGACATTCAGACTTTACTTAAATCAATAACTGAGCAGCATCTCTTCATTCGGAAACAACAACAAGGCCGGAAATGTGTCCCGTGAAAAACCGTTTGCTTTTGCTTTTTCATAATATTGCAAAATAAAATGCCAAATACTGCGATGAGGTGGCGACTTGTCCAGGGTGTACCCCGCCTTCTGCCCGATTGTAGCTGAGATAGGCTCCAGCGCCCCCCGCGACCCCAAAAGGGAATAAGCGGTAGAAAATGGATGGATGGATGGAAAACGCCAAGTAATGTCTTACCTTATACACACACCATAAAAATTCTCATATGTTTAATGCGCCGACAATCCATCTAGCGGTGCGGCTTCATAGCTTACCAAAGTCGTACTAAAACTTTTTAATAGATTTTTGAGCGCCGTGTGTAATGTTTAGGGCTGCAAGTAACGATTAATTTGATAATCGAATAATCTGCCGATTGTTACTTCGATTAATCGATTAATAATCGGATAAAAGAGACAAACTACAGTATTTTATTGAAAAAAAAACAGCATACTGGCACCATGTTCTTTCAACTTGCCAAATAAAACAAGGAAAATGTTACAAAAATGCACACTTTTGACACAAACTGCTATAGATAATAAAAAATTTAAGCTGATAAATATATCGATAAAAACAGAGCCTGACAACGCATGCGCGTTTATCACAACTCTCTCGCTCTCTGTCTCTCCCACTCCCTCCGAATGCTGCTGCGCGCACAATTTGTTGTGTTTTTAACCTTCTTAACCCTGAACGTACATTGAAAATACACGCAACCCTAACTCAAAATGCCGGACATTTGAGGCATTTAAAGGGGAACATTATCACAATTTCAGAAGGGTTAAAACCATTAAAAATCAGTTCCCAGTGGCTTATTTTATTTTTCCAAGTTTTTTTCAAAATTTTACCCATCACCCAGGGATATTTCCCTAAAAAAAGCTTCAAAGTGCCTGATTTTAACCATCGTTATATACACCCGCCCATTTTCCTGTGACGTCACATAGTGATGCCAATACAAACAAACATGGCGGATAGAACAGCAAGGTATAGCGACATTAGCTCGGATTCAGACTCGGATTTCAGCGGCTTAAGCGATTCAACAGATTACGCATGTATTGAAACGGATGGTTGTAGTGTGGAGGCAGGTAGCGAAAACGAAATTGAAGAAGAAACTGAAGCTATTGAGCCATATCGGTTTGAACCGTATGCAAGCGAAACCGACGAAAACGACACGACAGCCAGCGACACGGGAGAAAGCGAGGACGAATTCGGCGATCGCCTTCTAACCAACGATTGGTATGTGTTTGTTTGGCATTTAAGGAAACTAACAACTATGAACTAGGTTTACAGCATATGAAATACATTTGGCAACAACATGCACTTTGAGAGTGCAGACAGCCCAGTTTTCATCAATTAATATATTCTGTAGACATACCCTCATCCGCTCTCTTTTCCTGAAAGCTGATCTGTCCAGTCCAGTTGGAAATGCATCTACTTTGAGTGTCGCAGGATATCCACACATTCTTGCCATCTCTGTCGTAGCATAGCTTTCGTCGGTAAAGTGTGCGGAACAAACGTCCAATTTCTTGCCACTTTCGCATCTTTGGGCCACTGGTGCAACTTGAATCCGTCCCTGTTCGTGTTGTTACACCCTACGACAACACACCGACGAGGCATGATGTCTCCAAGGTACGGAAAACAGTCGAAAAAACGGAAAATAACAGAGCTAATTTGACTCGGTGTTTGTAATGTGTTTGAGAAAATGGCGGATTGCTTCCCGATGTGACGTCACAACGTGACGTCATCGCTCCGAGAGCGAATAATAGAAAGGCGTTTAATTCGCCAAAATTCACCCATTTAGAGTTCGGAAATCGGTAAAAAAAATATATGGTCTTTTTTCTGTATATATTGACGCTTACATAAATCTGGTGATAATGTTCCCCTTTAAGAAACACCGCCCAGACAGCCCCGCAAAAGAGGACATGTCCGGTGAAAAGAGGACGTATGGTCAGGACCTAGCCCGCTGCTCATCTTCTTTTGCTAGCAGGCTAGCAGCTAACGGGCTAGGATAGACTGACCATAGGTCCTCTTTTCACCGGACATGTCCTCTTTTGCGGAGCTGTCAGGGCGGAGTTTCTTAAATGCCTCAAATGTCCGGCATTTTGAGTATTGTTTACACAACGTGCAGTACGCTACTTAATATGTCCGTGTGGAAACTCGTTCGGTACACCTCCGCACCGAACCGAAACCCCCGTACCGAAACGGTTCGATACAAATACACGTACCGTTACACCCCTATTATTTTGATTATTGTTTCTCAGCTGTTTGTAAATGTTGCAGTTTATAAATAAAGGTAAAAAAAAAAAAAAAAAAACGTAGCCTCTGCGCATGCGCATAGCATAGATCCAACGAATCGATGACTAAATTCATCGCCAACTATTTTTATAATCGATTTTAATCGATTAGTTGTTGCAACCCTAGTAATGTTCTATATTTTCAATGGAACATATAAAATGTTGGTGTTGTTTACTTGAGTCATATTGCCATCATAGTGCAGTCTACACGTATCTCTTATGTTTGACTGCCATCTACTGGTCACACTTATCATTACACCATGTACCACATAGAATTGCTTTGAGGTCGGTAAGCAAAACCAGAATTATTCCGTACAATAGGCGCACCAGGTTATAAGGCGCACTGTCGAGTTTTGAGGAAAAAAAAGGAATTTAAGTGCGCCTTATAGTCCGGAAAATACGGTAATATAACCAACTTATCAGTTTCAGACATCCAAAAATATTAACAAAAACAATTTAAATAGCTGTTGTAGTTGTACATGCATAAATGAATATGAAATACGTATAAAAGACAAATAAAAAGCATAAATGAACATTTAACAACCCTTTTACTTTATTAAGACTCATGTTGGCGAAGACGGCAAGGAGCGAAGAGGAGGATTTGCGGAGGCGTTTGTAGTTTTTAATAAGTTCTTTCTTCAATCGTGTTTATCACCTTCTTTGTCAAAGTGCTGCTTAGGCCTGCGTCAAATAATCAAAGGAGAAATGAAAATGTATGCATCGATAATGTGCCGCGTCTGTGTGTTTCTCTTCTTTGTCTCTCGCTTCCAAACAAGGTGCAAGAGGGGTCACTCTTTGCATTGCTTTCAGCGCCTGAGCGTGTTTGTTTGATAGCAGAATTAAATGAACAGAGTAAACCCTCTTTTCAGTCATCCACAAGCTCCACAAAGTAACACAAGTTAGGAGGAAAAACTAAGCCAGACTTCCTGTGTGGGAATATTTCATCTACAAACCCTGTTTCCATATGAGTTGGGAAATTGTGTTACATGTAAATATAAACGGAATACAATGATTTGCAAATCATTTTCAACCCATATTCAGTTGAATATGCTACAAAGACAACATATTTGATGTTCAAACTAATAAACATTTTTTTTTGCAAATAATCATTAACTTTAGAATTTGATGCCAGCAACAAAGAAGTTGGGAAAGGTGGCAATAAATACTGATAAAGTTGAGGAATGCTCATCAAACACTTATTTGGAACATCCCACAGGTGAACAGGCAAATTGGGAACAGGTGGGTGCCATGATTGGGTATAAAAGTAGATTCCATGAAATGCTCAGTCATTCACAAACAAGGATGGGGCGAGGGTCACCACTTTTGTAACACATGCCAAGCCATGTGTTACATCAACGTGCCTTCATAGTAAAAGAGTGCGGGTACTAGACTGGCCTGCTTGTAGTCCATACCTGTCTCCCATTGAAAATGTGTGGCACATTATGAAGCCTAAAATACCACAACGGAGACCCCCGGACTGTTGAACAACGTAAGCTGTACATCAAGCAAGAATGGGAAAGAATTCCACCTGAGAAGCTTAAAAAATGTCTCCTCAGTTCCCAAATGTTTACTGAGTGTTGTTAAAAGGAAAGGCCATGTAACACAGTGGTGAACATGCCCTTTCCCAACTACTTTGGCAAGTGTTGCAGCCATGAAATTCTAAGTGAATAATTATTTGCAAAAAAAAAATAAAGTTTATGAGTTTGAACATCAAATATGTTGTCTTTGTAGTGCATTCAACTGAATATGGGTTGAAAAAGATTTGCAAATCATTGTATTCCGTTTATATTTACATCTAACACAATTTCCCAACTCATATGGAAACGGGGCTTGTATAAACCGAATCAGTAAGATGAGCCCATCAGCACAGACAAACAAGCCAGCATACCCAATTTGTTGCAAAGTGATGGTAACAAAAGAAAAAAACAACAACGAAACAAACCACCTGACCCAATTGGATGGGGTACTTAAAGATGTTAAATATTTATTGAAGGGCATTTTTTGCTAACACAGACTGTATGTTATTTGTATGTTTGTTTACTTATTTAAAATAATATAAGTTATTCACTTACCTTCCATTTACAATTGTTACAACTACTAATGACAAATAAGAGTAGATTGCATTTTGAAGAGTTACTTGCATTATTAACATTATCATTATTATTATGATTACATTAGTGCTCAGTTTGAGCTAAAAAATAACGCTTACAATATTATCGTTTATCGGTAGTTTGTTGTTGGCACAAGCCTAGCGCTGGCCCTATGGTGGCTTATTTAGCAGTCGTGCTCAAAAAAAAAAAAAAAAAAAAAAGCAGAGACTGTGTCACCGATGCGTCAGATTCTTTTTCTGGGCAATTGATTCCATGGAATAATAGCAGGCAAACGGACAAGTTTGTTACACGCAATGTTTATGTTAATCGAGACTGCACAACAAATGGGGCAAGATTTTGGTGGAAATTTTCGTCAAACACCAAATCATACGGGAGTACAAAAACCGAGGTACTTTTGTACTATACGGAATATTATTACATGTATATATATATATATATATATATATATATATATTCATAATATAATTTATGTATAATATAATATTAAATATTATATTATATATTTTAATTTCCCCTCTAGGATTAATAAAGTATTTCTGATTCTGATTCTGATATTACATGCAAAACAGTGTTGGCGTTAACAGCGTTTTTGTGTCTTTTTACCCATTGAAATCAGAAAGGACGCGAAAATCTGGAAGTCCCCCGGACGCAGATTTTTAAAATTTTTTTACCGATTATCGCTTTCCGCTGGTGTTTTGTTTTGTTTATATTTGCCGGGTAAAATGATTAATTATTAATTATTGGTCGACTTTTAAATAATGCACTTTCCGGTATAATTTCTTAAATTTTGATTCGCCAAAAGTTTTATCGATCACAAATACTGCATTTCCGTTATTAGGATTTCCGAGGTGTTATTGTTTTGGTCATGGTGAGCAATTAACCCAAGAAGCGAAGGAGACACTTTTCAGCAAATGGCTCACTTATGACGATGGAAAGATGTTTTGCACGCCATGTAAAACGGGCTAAGAAAAAGAACACCTTTACGACCAGGTGCACTGATTTTCAAAGATCCAGCCTCACTAGGCGCCAAGAAACACCCTCCAATTTGGCTCCCTACAATTCCGCTCTTTGGTCGGAATGACGAGGCTGTCGATTTGTTCCAACTCTTTATTTATGTTTTCCACAAAGCCAAGCGGACATCCACCATGCTATTAACACTCCTGAACATGCTAGCGCTCCCTCTCTTAACTCGCCCACTCACTTACACACATCACTCACCCCACATACCGCCATTCTTAAAGGGGAACACACAGCTTATGGCCATCACCAAGCCAGAGATTAAATGCTAGAGGCATTGAGTGCCACTCTATTAAATGACAAAGTGTAGATGTGGTGGTTTTTAAAGGACTGATGATCTACATCAGCATTTTTCAACCACTGTGCCGCGGCACACTAGTGTGCCGTGAGATACAGTCTGGTGTGCCGTGGGAGATTATGTAATTTCACATATTTGGGTTAAAAATATTTTTTGCCAACCACTAATTATAATCTGCAAATTATGTGCCGATGTTGTGTGTCGGTGCTGTCTAGAGCTCGGCAGCGTAACCGTGTAATACTCTTCCATATCAGTAGGTGGGAGCCGGTAACTAATTGCTTTGTAGATGTCGGGAACACGTTGTGTGAGACGACAAGGGTTTGTCGTCGTATCTAATGCTTAAACCAAAAATAAACAAAAGGTGAGTGCCCCTAAGATAAGGCATTGTAGCTTAGGGAAGGCTATGCAGAACGAAACTAAAACCTAACTGGCTACAAAGTAAACAAAAACAGAATGCTGGACGACAGCAAAGACTTACTGTGGAGCAAAGACGGCGTCCACAAAGTACATCCGAACATGACATGACAATCAACGATGTTCCCACAAAGAAGGATAAAAACAACTGAAATATTCTAGATTGCTAAAACAAAGTAGAGATGCGGGAAATATCGCTCAAAGGAAGATATGAAACTGCTACAGGAAAATACCAAAAAAATAGGAGCGTAAGACAAGAACTAAAACACTACACACAGGAAAAGAGCAAAAAATACAAAATAAGTCATGGCGTGATGTGACAGGTGGTGACAGTACACCTACTTTGAGACAAGAGCTATAGTGATGCTTGGTTGGTTATGGTTTAAAGTCATATCCAACAATTGCGACAACGACTTTTTACTGTCAACTGAGTTTCGCTCCGCATTTTTTCAACGCAAAAAATGTGCCTTGGCTCAAAAAAGGTTGAAAAACACTGCTCTACATACAATAATCAATTACATTTGTCATATGCACGTATGCTCTGGCACACCATTCTCATAATTTCATGACCGAAGCAAAACTCTTTTTACACTTTTATACTGAAATAAATACACCTACAACTTATTATAGAAAAAATACCGACAGCAGTAAAGTTTAGATCTATGAAGGAAAGAAGAAAGTGAATGAATGTTTATAACTGAATACATTTACATATGCATAAAAATGTGTTTTCTTTTGTACTATTCTTTTTTTATGAATTAAGTTAACTTTTATTGACAACTTTTTCCAAAACACAATATAGAATGTGAGATATAACAGGATAATGCATACATTTATCATTTGTTTTCAAAACGCTTGCAAAAAAGTGGGACCCCAAACATTTACTGTGGGACCCCCTTTTTATGACTTGATGGTGTCCCTTGGACCACATTTTGAAAATTCCTAGCGCCAACACTAGCATACAGCATGCACTTGATTACAAATTAGTCACAAGGTCTGATTTTGACTCAACAATGTTCAAATGTATATAGAGAGCATTACAATTACACATTTAATGCTATCACCAACCCAACTTCTTAGTTATGTTCCAGTTTCATAGCCATCTGTGGACAATTTAAATAAGCTGTTTTTGTTGTGGTGTGCAATCAAGGAATTTGAGAAAAAAAGGAATTAAACATATCCCAGATATGAACATGCAGGTTTCATTTTAATTGACTGTATACTGTGTAGTCACTCGCTAATTTAAATATGTACAATTACATTATACCACTGCGCTTGCCTGCACATTGCATGTCAGCACAGTGATGCACGACAACTTGTTTTAAGTCCGGCATGAATTTTGAATGTAGTAAAATTGCAAAATTAGCAGCATCAGCGCTTTTCACATAATAGGTTCAGGCACCAGTGACCAATGTTCCCTCTAATTTTTAAAGTTTGTGAGCAAACGCATTAACTCCCTGAGCCTTCAGTGGAGCACATGTGAGCAACATCAGACGTGCACACTGTGGCCACACCAGCGTCACACCTGTCCCAAACCTCACATCATAACAATTTAAATGTTTTATTAAAATAATTTTCTGATATAAGTGATTTTGCCCTCTTCCAATGACAATAACAAAAAAACATGTTTTTCATGACCTATGTCAGGGGTCGGGAACCTTTTTGGCTGAGAGAGCCATGAAAGCCAAATATTTTAAAATATATTTCCGTGAGAGCCATATAATATGTTTTAACACTGAATACATACATTTCTTTTTTTTTGTTTTGAAAATGTAATTTTGTTTATAGATTATATGCAATCTGTTGTGTTCCAAAATTTTCTTTTTTTTTTTCTCTCAGTGTACTTGAATGAAGGTGTGTGTTGCTGGACCCGACTTGGACATTATCTGGACTGGACCTGGTTTTAAAAAAAAAAAACTTTAAACGAAGCTAATTTCATTTACAACCAGGTCTGGTGAAGATAAGGTCCTTTCTTTTATTTATTTATTTTTTTATATATAAGATAAATAAATATTTTCTTGGATAAAAGGGAAAGTAAAACAATATAAAAATAATTACATGAGGGAGAAAAAAAAAAAAGGAAAAAAAAGTAATTAAATGAAAATGTTAGTGGACCAACAGCACAAATAATCAAGTGTGCTTCAGGGACTGTGTTGTGTCCCTTGCAGAAGTGTTGTCCATGTTGTGGAAACCAGAATATTGATAGCAGAAAGAAACAACCCCTTTTGTGTGAGTGGGTGTGTATGAGTGTGAATGGGGGAGGGAGGGGTTTTTTTTTGGGTTGATGCACTAGTTGAAAGTGTATCGTGTGTTTTTTTCTATGATGACGATTTAATTAAAAAAAACAAAAAAACAAAAACACTGCATACAACTAAGTGCGTGCATTTCTAAGTGAGACCAACATTTTTAGAGTATAACAAGTCTCTTATTATTTTTATTAACATTATTATTCTGAAGCTAACCAATAGTAAATCAAATACTTCTTCCCATTAATGCGACTTCTTGAACAGGTGCTGTCACGTTCAAACACTGTTGACATCTATTAAACAAGACAAGAAGCAAGGAATTAAACAGAGACATAATTAAATTTGGCTCAGTTGAGGAGAGACACGTAGACACTGTACCCTTGCACAGTGTCGTCCCACGCCCCTGACGAAAGATTGTACGCCTCCTCTTTTATTTGGACATTCCCTGATTACATGGCAACAGCTGTTTGTAAGGGACGGGGGTCATAAACAGTCATCGCCTTAGGATACAGAACAGTTCAAAGAAAAGGTCGTAAACAGTTCACAGAAAAGGTCGTAAACAGTTCAAAGAAGAGGTTCCTAGAGGGGAGTCAGGTCCTGCTTCCTCTTTGCTTTGTAGATCTCGGGTCAAAACAATATATTTCTGTTGATTACAATACATCAAAGAAACAGAACACCTTCATGTTGCTTCCCATCCTACACAGTGGAGTTTTACAAGCCTTCTTCTTGGTAGGTTGAAAGACAGCTTTTGTCTTCTCGCCGGGAACTCATGGCAACACAGAGGTTTGTGATAACTTAGTTACAATTATTCTGACAGGTGCGGTAGAAAATGATGAAGGATGGATGGATTGAGAATGTATTATATTTTGAATGTTATTTTTAACACTGTGATTACCAGCGGAATTATTCATTACTTATCGTGTTAAGCAATGTCAGCTAAGATTGATCTGAGAGCCAGATGCAGTCATCAAAAGAGCCACATCTGGCTCCAGAGCCATAGGTTCCCTACCCTTGACCTATGTGCTAGTATTGTATGTCTGGCTGCGGGTCCTGCCTTTAAAAGAAATGTTACCCCTTTCAGAGATAAAAATTTAGTTCCTGTAACTTTCTGTCTGTAAAATACATCTTTTTATTAGCATTTATGAAATCTAGTGACAATATTTCATGAATAATATCCTTAGATTAACATTCTTAATAAATGGCAGTAAAATAAGCACGCATCTGATTGTGGAGTCAGAGTGTTACAACCTGGCATTTACACACTGTGTGGCGTTGGGGTTGTCCGACTTTTTGTGTGGCCATAAACGCAGCACTGGCTAAGTGCCATGAGTGCGTGTGTTGGTGCAGGTGAGACCGAGTGAGCGGCTTCTGTTGAAACGACGGATGACAAAGTTGGTTTAAGCCTGTTTTTTATGGCAGAAAATTACCAGTTTTTATAGATAAAAGTTTTTTTTACTCATGTTTTTGGTGTGGTTATAAACAGTTTTGCTCAATAAAGTGATTGATGGAATTCCTGTCCGTAAAGTGTCACGACAGACGATAATTGAACTGTGTTGACAAAGATTGTTTTATTCATTGGGGCCACTCTTGTTGTCACCTGTCACTCATAGAGTTGCATTGCAAAATCATACAGAATAAATTGTAATGTGTTTATTTTGTTTAAAGTTCAGATGGGATTTTTGATTTTCTGTGCGGCAATAATTTGCTGTGCGCAGAGGACGTGTGAGCAGTGTGCAATTAAGGGAACGTTGTCAGTGGCCCCAACTCATGCCAGAATTCAGTAAAATTGCAGAGCCAACAAATGACAACTCATAAAAAAGTCCAAGAGGGTATGAACATTAAATATGTAACATCACATGCATGACTTCAGATGACATCAGCGCTAAACAAACAAAAAAAGCCAAATGATTTGAAGTATTACGCAATAAGAAGTGTTGTGTCATGTACAGCAAATGAAACGGACAAGAAAACATAATACCACTAAAATAATATCATAAGATATATAATAATATAGGAATAAAGTTATGATTTAGTTAAGTGAAGAAGTATATACCTGCGCTAACACAAAATGTGTGAGACTGGAGCTGCTGACTGGTGGGATCTCCTTTTTCTGGGAGTTCCAAATCATTAAAATGACCATTTGTTATGATATGACTTTCTCAAAAAACACTATCGTATTTTGCAGACTATAAGGCGCACTTAAAATCATTTTTTTCCCCTCCAAACTCGACAGTGCGCCTTATAACCTAGTGCGCCTAATGTATGGAATAATTCTGGTTTTGCTTACCGACCTCAAAGCTATTTTATTTGGTACATGGTGAAATGATAAGTGTGACCAGTAGATAGATGGCAGTCACACATAAGAGATACGTGTAGGGGCGGTATAGCTCGGTTGGTAGAGCGGCCGTGCCAGCAACTTGAGGGTTGCAAGTTCGATCCCCGCTTCCGCCATCCTAGTCACTGCCGTTGTGTCCTTGGGCAAGACACTTAACCCACCTGCTCCCAGTGCCACCCACACTGGTTTAAATGTAACTTAGATATTGGGTTTCACAATGTAAAGCGCTTTGAGTCACTTGAGAAAAAGCGCTATATAAATGTAATTCACTTCACTTCACACTAGACTGCAATATGACTCAAGTAAACAACACCAACATTGTATATGTTCCATTGAAAATATAGAACATTACACACGGCGCTCAAAAATCTATCAAAATGTTTTAGTACGACTTTGGTAAGCTATGAAGCTGCACCGCTTGATGGATTGTACTGTGCTTCAACATACGAGTATTATTATGGTGTATGTACAATTTAAGACATATTATCTGGCGTTTTGTTTCGTAATATTATTAGCATCTTTTCTCACCTTCTGGCATCTGCTGATCTGTATTTGGGATCTACATAAATCCTGAAAAATTGCACGCATCTGCCTTTGTAGTCCGTGTACCGTAGTCGATAAGCTTCTTCTTTTTTTCTATCTTCTTGTTATGTGACATTCATCATCCTCCACTGTTGCCATTTCTAATATAAAGTAGTGTAAAGTTCTTACTTATCTCTGTCAGTAAACTCGCCATGAAAGCGCTAAAACATACCGGTGTAGTGAGTTTACATTATTCACCCAAGGAACTTTAGTTATTAGAGTTCTGGTCGGACGGTTTTTCACGGGACACATTTCCGGTGTTGTTTCCGGATGAGGAGATGCTGCTCCG
This sequence comes from Nerophis lumbriciformis, assembly GCF_033978685.3. Classification (NCBI taxonomy): domain Eukaryota; kingdom Metazoa; phylum Chordata; class Actinopteri; order Syngnathiformes; family Syngnathidae; genus Nerophis; species Nerophis lumbriciformis. The sequence continues at coordinate 29,870,999 of NC_084557.2, read as the reverse complement.
TTATTGATTTAAGTAAAGTCTGAATGTCATTAAAACAGTTAGCTCCATCTTTTGACACTTTTTCCACCCCCGTCCTTGCACGCTACACCGCTACAACAAAGATGAAGGGGAGAAGACGCTGCCGAAGGTGAGCCACGTAAATAAGACCGCCCACAAAAGCGACTGACAGAAAGCGGCTTGAAGATGATCTGTAAAACATAATTTATGCAACATTTTGACCAAAGAACCACCATTACATGTTATGTAGACCACAAGGAAGTGGTTTCCATTTAGAAAAAAATAATAATAATACGACTCCTTTAATGCGCCCTATAATACGGTGCGCCTTATATATGAAAAGATTGAAAATAGACCATTCATCAGCAGTGCGCCTTATGATACGGTACTTTAATATCTAAGGATCGGAATTTTGGTTATGCCACTCATCACTTCTACTATGTTCATATTGCTTTCTTCCTCTGTGATTCTCCTACGACTATTTTGTCATAATAGTTGTTTTTAATCCACAATACAAGTATACCCCCTCTCTCTCCTTCTCTGTTTTTTTACTATTCTCTTCCACCTTTGCTGCAGTGTGACTGCGGTGCGTCTACCAGATGGTTTGTCCTTTGTGGTCTATGAGTTCTGGGATGGAGAGGAGGAGTGGAAAAGGTAGGATTTTAATGTTTTCATTCATGTTTATTAGTAGTAGTAAGTATCAATGCTACATTGTACTAAGAAGCCACGTTTCAGTTAAGATAGCCTTATTGCACTCATTCTTGCACTTTGCTCTTTCACTCCACTACATTGACTGGATAATGCAAAACACTTTTATTTATTGCATCCCTATTCAATTAGCAATCATGCCTGCTTTATAATGGCTGCAGCACTTGAGGCTGCAGATGCCTGCTGCTTCGAGTTTCTGCTCTGCTGCTCATATACAGTACCAGATACTCACTGCTATAAATATTTCAACTCTTGCATACGGTCGTATTTTGCAGGCTGAGGCTGAGTGTGTGAGTAGCTGGATGTAGCGAATGTGCCATTTCAACCACAATCTGGCCACTGTGTTTGTTCCCAGGCACCTCCAGTCAGGCCCCAACAAAGCCTTTCAGCATGTGAAAGTGGACACGCTGTGCCAGCCAGAGACCATTTCCTCTGTGGCCGTGCCAGGTTAGAACTGGATAATTACCATAGTAATCAATTGCTGTTAAGAATGAAGACTTGAATCAGGTCACAGAGCAGCTTAAGTACCGTATTTTTCGGACTATAAGTCGCAGTTTTTTTCATAGTTTGGCCGGACTCCAGTGCGACTTATATATGTTTGTTTTTTTTATTATTATGCATTTTTGGCAGGTGTGACTTATACTCTGGAGCGACTTATACTCCGAAAAATACGGTATATGTTTTTATTCTAAATGTATGACGTTCTATAAACAGTATTTAACAGTTGTCTATTTGTGTATTTCAAATTGTATGTGTAAAAATATGTAAACCTCTTGTTGGTAATGCTCTTAATATTGTGTTCAGTTACCTATAATTTTGTTCAACAAGTTAAGACGAAATGTGTTTTTTGAACTTACAAAAGCAAAACCGCCTTTCACTGAAAAAAGTTAACTATGTGAAGCAACATATTTTTTTCACGAGTACTCATTTTATTGTGAAATGTTTGTCATATTTTCCCGACTTGGTTAATGATGTAATCGATCATGATCGACAAGTGCTAGTGGCATTTTTCTGGTTCTATTATTGCTGTTTGCCCACTTGAATGTGTCACAACATGGACACAAAGTCACATATTTGTCAAAGGGCAGTGGGGATGTGTAGTAGATCCTTGTTATTGTTAAGACACTCACAATAGAATAAAAACGTTAATAATGGGGAAACCCATAAGAAGTAGAGATGTCCGATAATGGCTTTTTTGCCGATATCCGATATTCCGATATTGTCCAACTTGTAATTACCGATTCCAACATCAACCGATACCGATATATACAGTTGTGGAATTAACACATTATTATGCCTAATTTTGTTGTGATGCCCCGCTGGATGCATTAAACAATGTAACAAGGTTTTCCAAAGTAAGAGAACAACTTCAACTCAAGTTATGGAAAAAAGTGCCAACATGGCACTGCCATATTTATTATTAAAGTCACAAAGTGCATTCCTATTTTTAACATGCCTCAAAACAGCAGCTTGGAATTTGGGACATGCTCTCCCTGAGATAATCCTGATACCCACTACAACTATGGGAAATACTATACTTTGACTTTCACAAAGTGCATTATTTTTGTATTTTTTTTAAACATGCCTCAAAACAACAGCTACAAAAACAATGAAGGCACACAGCTTCAGTCCAGAGTATATATATATATGTAAAGTAAACAATAACATAGTCCACCTTTAGTGCAAGACTGCCTGGCATACTGTATAACAGGGAATATAAACTGGGCTCAATCTGCCCTGCTCTAACGTATTTGTATGAGTAACAACAATGTGCTGCAAGCTAGTGGTGAGTGCTTGAAGTGGCCTAGCAGTCAGTCAGAGCTTCTGAAATGCTGCGTTGAGACAGGGCATCTTGTTCAATGCAAGCTGCAAAGTGTGCGCCATGCAGGGCAGACTAGTTATACCAAACTCCACTCTCGGCGGAGTCTTTAAGCGACAACTGTGTGGTACTACTTTTTTTTTCGGTGTTTGTTTTCATCCATCTTCCGCTTGTATTCATCGTGTATCTCCTTATGATTCTTGAAGAGGTGGGAGATCAAATTGCTCGTATTAAAGGAAGACGTCTTGGTTCCTCCTCGCATAACCAACTTTTTGCAGTCATTGCAAATTGCCAGTTTCTTATCCGTCAGACACACTTTAAAATAATCCCAAACCATATACATAGTGTCGTTAGTCAGTCATTAAGCAAGCTCGCTTGTTAGCCACGGCTACAGCACCGGCAACAACACACTCTTGTTGTTATGCTGCGCTCGCGGCGGTTTGATGAGGTCATCAAGCGTCGCCAGTAAACCTCTCATGCTGCAGTCGTCAACTCCTGTGTTGTGTGTGGGAGAGGGGAGAAGGGAGAAGGGAGGGGCTGCTGACTGGGAGACGCATCTGCTCTGTACTTCCCCCTACGTCCGTACAGCTACGTTTTAAAAAGTCATTAATTTTACTTTTTGAAACCGATACCGATAATTTCTGATATTACATTTTAAAGCATTTATCGGCAGGCCGATATTATCGGACATCTCTAATAAGAAGCCCTAAAAATGCTTATTTTTGATATCCTAAAAGTGATCAAACACAGTTTTACATATTAAGAAACAATTACAGGGATACAATTTTCACTGCATATATTCTATAGTATTTAAAAAAAACATTCAGTTACACAACAATCACATCTTGTCAGAACTTCTTCATGCTGGAACTTGTTGAGGGGTTTGACCTGTGAGACGGCAGCCTCTGCTGGATTCGTAGCTCCAAAGCTATTTTTCCCCAAGCAGATAGCGCCACGAGACCACTTTTTGGATTCAAATAATCATACAAAAAACAAAGTATTGGCCTTTTAAAGCCAAGGAAAGAAATCCACGTATATGTGGGGTCACAAATGCTGAAGCACAAGCGTCAATGGGAAGATGTTAGAACCCAGAAATTCTATCACGGTGTGTCTGTTGGCTCCTTTTGGCAAGTCCTCTGGTAGAGTATAGGCGAGGAGCTGATGTTGTAATTAGTGAAGCTGCTGGTATTCCATCAAAAGTTTTCACGTAGAACAAGTCAAACACTGTAATTTCCGGACTAAATGTTGGCGATTTCAACATAAATTGCAACGATTAAAAAAAGCAGAAAGAATGGATAATCGAAAAAGCAACCACACCCCACAAGCGAGGATATATCTCATAATTACTAAAAATATGGATATAATTAATACAATCTATGACTTACTGACTGACTGGTCTTTCAGATCACAACCTCATTTCGTTCTCCAGCAAATTAAATCTTCTGAATGTCTACAAAACAACCCTGTTTCTTAGTGATTTCATCCTTAAAAGTATGCAGCAGCGATTTGGAGATGAAATAAAAAGGACTGACTAGAATACCATCCTATCCTACAACAAAATAGAGGATAATTGTAGGGTTGTTCTTAGTTAAATAAAATCTCAGAAACAAATCTCCCAAAGGGCAGAAACCGAACGTCACCTCCTGTAGTTAGACACATACTACAAAACAGCAATGAAGACTAAGTTTGAAGTCTGGACTGGCTGTTGAAATGCACCAATGCACGTAACAAGGTTTTTACACAGCTAACATTATCAGTATTATTGAAGGGGAGCCCTAGGAAATGGCGGGACCTTTAGCAAGTTTGAAATAGGGGCGGCATGGCTGAGTTGGTAGAGCGGCCGTGCCAGCAACTTGAGGGTTCGAGGTTCGATAAAGTGGTAAAGTGTCTTGCCCAAGGACACCAGCTCCCAGTGCCAGCCACACTGGTTTAAATTAAAGATGTAGATAATGGGTTTCACTATGTAAAGCGCTCTGAGTCTCTAGAGAAAAGTGCTGTATAAATATAATTCACTTTACTTCACTCAATAAGTTAATAACAAACACAATAAACAAGAATATGCTGCTCTAGAACTAAAGGTACAAACATAGGAGGCAATGATATTAGCAAATTCATTTATTAAATACAAACTCCGTTTCCATATGAGTTGGGAAATTGTGTTAGATGTAAATATAAACGGAATACAATGATTTGCAAATCCTTTTCAACCCATATTCAGTTGAATGCACTACAAAGACAAGATATTTGATGTTCAAACTCATAAACTTTATTTTTTTTTTGCAAATAATAACTAACTTGGAATTTCATGGCTGCAACACATGCCAAAGTAGTTGGGAAAGGGCATGTTCACCACTGTGTTACATCATCTTTTCTTTTAACAACACTCAATAAACGATTGGGAACTGAGGAAACTAATTGTTGAAGCTTTGAAAGTGGAATTCTTGAACTTTGCGTCGATAACAGTCTGGATGGTTCGCTTCCCCTTTGGTGCGGATGACACAATGTCGAATATTTCCAAAAACAATTTGAAATGTGGACAGAACACTTTTCCACTTTGCATGAGTCCGTCTTAGATGATCTCGGGCCCAGAGAAGCCGGCGGCGTTTCTGGATGTTGTTGATAAATGGCTTTCGCTTTGCATAGTAGAGCTTTAACTTGCACTTACAGATGTAGCGACCAACTGTATTTAGTGACAGTGGTTTTCTGAAGTGTTCCTGAGCCCATGTGGTGATATCCTTTAGAGATTGATGTCGGTTTTTGATACAGTGCCGTCTGAGGGATGGAAGGTCACGGTCATTCAATGTTGGTTTCCGGCCATGCCGCTTACGTGGAGTGATTTTTCCAGATTCTCTGAACCTTTTGATGATATTATGGACCGTAGATGTTGAAATCCCTAAATTTCTAGCAATTGCACTTTGAGAAACGTTGTTCTTAAACTGTTTGACTATTTGCTCACGCAGTTGTGGACAAAGGGGTGTACCTCGCCCCATCCTTTCTTGTGAAAGACTGAGCATTTTTTGGGAATCTACTTTTATACCCAATCATGGCACCCATCTGTTCCCAATTAGCCTGCACACCTGTGGGATGTTCCAAATAAGTGTTTGATGAGCATTCCTCAACTTTATCAGTATTTATTGCCACCTTTCCCAACTTCTTTGTCACGTGTTGCTGGCATCAAATTCTAAAGTTAATGATTATTTACAAAAACAATTTTTTTTATCAGTTTGAACATCAAATATGTTGTCTTTGTAGCATATTCAATTGAATATGGGTTGAAAATGATTTGCAAATCATTGTATTCCGTTTATATTTACATCTAACACAATTTCCCAACTCATATGGAAACAGGGTTTGTATGTTTAGACGGTGTACTAGAAATAACCAAACTGTTTCCCCTCCTAATGTTTCACCCAACCCTAGCATGGTGACCCAGCCTGTCTGAACTAAAACAGATGACTGAGGGAGAAATTAAGAAGATTATTTCTGCATTGAAATGCTCGAAGGCCAAGGATATGTAGAACTTAGACACAGACCTTTTAAAACATTCTGAGGCACTGATAAAACCAATAATGATGTGAGTAAACCAATTACTGGCTTCAAAGGACGGTATCTACAGTGACATCCATTGTTAATTCTGGTAACAAGGTATCTGCATCCAATTACAGACCAATTAGCATCCTCCCTATTTTATCTAAGGTTGCTGAAAAGTGGGTCTTGAAACTTTCGATTGAACATCCAGTAAAGGGTTTTACACCTGTGTGAAATTGGCCCCCCACCCCTCGCACACTCTGTTGAAATAATCTAATTCACTTGTGCAGTTGAACTGGTAGTTTGTGCAGTTTTTGCTTCCCAGTTATTAAACATTCTTTTATGGATCAATTAAAGGTCAACCCCCATTCTCCAAATTAAATGGTAAATGGGTTATACTTGTATAGCGCTTTTCTACCATCAAGGTACTCAAAGCGCTTTGACACTATTTCCACATTCACCCATTCACACACACATTCACACACTGACGGCGGGAGCTGCCATGCAAAGCCCTAACCACGACCCATCAGGAGCAAGGGTGAAGTGTCTTGCTCAAGGACACAACGTACGTGACGAGGTTGATAGAAGGTTGGGATCGAACCAGGAACCCTCAGGTTGCTGGCACAGCCACGCTCTCTCCCAAATTAGGCCAAAGTAGTCTCATTCATTTGAGCTGCAAAAAGTTTTGGTTTAACTACTATAGATTTTAAGTTATTAACGTTGTATGTTTTTAAGTTACCGTGTAATCAACGTGTTTTTTTCATTAACTGTCCCCAACTATGTCAAAATCTCCCCAAACTTTCCTCAATTGTTTGTGCTACGTTTGTGCTGCAAAATGTTTTGCCCTAACTATTATAGTTGTTATGTTCTTAAAGTTTTATGATTGATAATCACCTAACCCCCCCTCTTGTCAAAATCTCCCCAAACCAACATTGGTGCAGGTTTGGGCAGTGGAAATACTTTTATGTGCTGTTTTTCATTACTGAGTTAATAAAGTTTCTTTTATAGGTCAATCAAATGTCAGCCAGCCCCCACTTTCTCCAAATTAAGTCGAGTTCTCTTTGAGCGAGACACAGATCCCCTAACTGCTCCTGATGTGTCGTGGTTTGCGCCTTGCATGGCAGCTTCCGCCATCAGTATTCCACAATTGTGTTGTTCTGAATGTGCAACAACAATAAAAAGCCTAATCCTATTCCTTAGTAGACATTAGTGTTATAACCATACCAATATTTTGGTACCGGTACTAAAATTATTTCGATACTTTTCGGTACTTTTTTAAATAAAGGTGACCACAAAAAAATGGCATTATTGGCTTTATTTGAATAAAAAATCTTAGGGTACATTAAACATATGTTTCTTATTGCAGTTAAGTCTTTAAATAAAATAGTGAACATACAAGACAACTTGTCTTTTAGTAGTAAGTAAACAAACAAAGGCTCCTAATTTAGCTGCTGACATATGCAGTAACATATTGTATCATTTATCATTTTATTATTTTGTCAACATTATTAAGGACAAGTGGTAGAAAATGAATTATTAATCTACTTGTTCATTTACTGTTAATATCTGCTTACTTTCTCTTTTAACATGTTCTATCTACACGTCTGTTAAAATGTAACAATCACTTATTCTTCTGTTGTTTGATACTTTACATTAGTTTTGGATGATACCACAGATGTGGGTATCAATCCGATACCAAGTAGTTACAGGATCATACATTGGTCATATTCAAAGTCCTCATGTGTCCAGGGACATATTTCCTGAGTTTATAAACATAATATACTTTTTTTTTTTTTTTTTTTTTAAATATCGACGTAATCATAGTAATATCGACTAGATACTTGCCTGTACTTGGTATCATTACAGTGGATGTTAGGTGTAGATCCACCAATGGCGTTTGTTTACATTTTGATGCAGGGATGATACTTGTAAGAAACTTACTTTATTTGTCACCATGGAGGCGAGGATTAGTGATTTAGAAGTAGCTACAAAACTGCAGACTGCGGATGGACTATAGCCGCTAGCTAGCTAGCTAGCCATGTCTTAAAGCACCTCTTCCTGAGGGCGTTTCAGTGTTGTAACTTCACCTTTATTGTTAGTTTTTAAACCAAAATGCGTCCGTTCTCCCTTTTCTGTCTACACACTGTGTCTGCTTGTAAGTACTCTGTGATTGTGCACTGGCGAACATGCTCCTCTGCTCGTAAACCAGCAATGACTCGACGTGACTTCGACGCGGGCATGGGGAGGTGCGGGACGGGTATGTTTCAGAGACGGTATAGTACAGAAAATGATTCATTAGTATCGAGGTACTATACTAATACCGGTATACCGTACAACCCTAGTAGACGTAAGAAGGTCCACTAAAAAAAAAAGAAGACAGTCCAATGTGTTTTTGAGCCGGTAGAACCGTTCTAATTTTTTAAATCTTGATGATATTCTAAACTCAAATTTTTTTGAGATACACATTAAAAAGTAATTGTGAGTTTATTGATTTTAAACAAATCTAGCCCTTTTTTAACAGCAGATGCAGCAAAAACATATTCACTGTATGGTCTTGTCTCTCACAGTTTAAAAACCCGTTGAACACATATACAATAGTGCACAGGTGTCAAACTCAAGGCCCGCCACATCATTTCATCTGGCCCGCAAACACATGGAAATGTTACGTCTCAATAAAGTACTTATTTTCTCACTAAATGTTATAAATTTTAAAAATATATATGTACTGCCTGAAATCGCATACCTTTGAAACTTTAATAGTATCCATTATTGCAACAAATATTAGTTTTTGTTTTTGTTGGGCGGTATAGCTCGGTTGGTAGAGTGGCCGTGCCAGCAACTTGAGGGTTGCAGGTTCGATCCCCGCTTCCGCCATCCTAGTCACTGCCGTTGTGTCCTTGGGCAAGACACTTTACCCACCTGCTCCCAGTGCCACCCACACTGGTTTAAATGTAACTTAGATATTGGGTTTTACTATGTAAAGCGCTTTGAGTCACTAGAGAAAAAGCGCTATATAAATATAATTCACACTTCACTAAATAAAGATACTTAACTTTACAGCAAACTACCCATCAAATTAATAAAAATGACAAAAAATGTTACGTTCTTTACAGCATATCACTGTAAACTGAAAATTTTTGTGTTAAAATTCTGTTGACTGAGCTGTCAGTTTTTGGCTGTAAAATCTACCGTTGTTTTTTTGACGGTGTATTACTGTAAATGGAAAGACGGTACATTTGTTTTTACGGTAGAAAAACTGACAGCTAAGTTGCCAGAATTTAAAAAAAAATAACTTGTACTGTTTTTCCATTAACAATATTATGTTGTAAAAATCCAATTTAACACAAAAATTCTGGCAACTAAGCTGCCAGCTTTTTCTGTAACCCCCCGTCCACCCCCCCAAAAAAACAAAAAACAGTGGTACTGTTCTTCCATATACTGTAAAATGTTGTAAAAAATAAACACTATTTTACAGTCAAATCAAGGGATGAGCCTGGTGTGTGTTGGCACAAGTTAAGGAGGACAGCTGCTTGTTGAAAGTACAGCAAGTTTTGCTGTTGATGGTTTGGCGTGGTTATGGCCGACAGTAACCAGTTACCATCGTCCTTACATCTTGGCAGACGTCCCAATATTGATCCTGAACTGCGCCGGTTGATGTCCTGGTGTAGTTTGGATAGGATATATTCAAAGATAAAGGCTTAACTGGGTTTCTTACTTTTGTTATACCGTGGAACCTCAATTTTCGAACTTAATTGTTTCTTGAACAGGGTTCGTAAATAGAAAAGTGTGTATACTGAAACACATTTCACCACATAAGTCAATATTTTTGTAAAAGTTTGTACACTTTGAACACAATATAAAGCACTATACAGTACTATATATAAACAAATACTTTCTATTTAATAACAAAAATGAAACAGCAAGTAGTTAAACTGCTGCCCTGCCAACACACACACACACACACACACACACACACACACACACACACACACACACACACACACACACACACACACACACACACAGCCACTAGCCCTGTGGTGCACTCAGTTTAAAATCACAAAACTCCTTTAATTTTACCAGCCAGGTTGCTACAATGACCAGGAATAAGAAATAAAATCTGCTTTACCTTGTTGGTTGACTTGTATTTGCGTGCAGCCGAAGGGAGGGGGAGAGAGGAGGAAGTGTTGACAACGCTGTGGATACTTCCTGAAAGTTTCAAACCACACACCGCCCGTCTATTGTTTTCTTTGGACTCATATTGAGCTAACAAAAATAGAAACATGTTGTGAAAAGGTTAAAAAAACAAAACCTAAGTACCAAGTAGCACGGTAGCTAATAACAGCACTGCTGGGTTGACTGAATGAGCACCAGAGATCGATCAGCCCGCCCATAACGGATGTGCTGCTGGGCACAAAATGGCTCATACGTTCGTACACAGAGACAAGGTTCGTACATCAAAGCATCTTTTTTTATCCGGTCTGTGGTTCGTAAATTCAAAAAGTTGGTACAAGGAGGGGTTCCTAAACCGAGATTTCACTGCAATACTGCATGCCACTCTCTGAAGAAGATTGAATTATATATTTATATAGCGCTTTTCTCTAGTGACTCAAAGCGCTTTTACATAGTGAAACCCAATATCTAAGTTACATTTAAACCAGTGTGGGTGGCACTGGGAGCAGATGGGTAAAGTGTCTTGCCCAAGGACACAACGGCAGTGACTAGGATGGCGGAAGCGGGGATCGATCCTGTAACCCTCAAGTTGCTGGCACGGCCACTCTACCAACCGAGCTGTACCGCCCCTATACTGACCCCTGCAAGATGTGCTTGCAGGGGTCAGGACTAGGGATGAGTACCTGGGAATCATTGGTAGACATTTCCAGTACTTTTGTCTGTGTTAATAAATATTCCATCCATCCATCCATCCATTTTCTACCGCTTGTCCCGTTTGGGATCGCGGGGGTGCTGGAGCCTATCTCTGCTGCATTTGGGCGGAAGGCGGGATACACCCTGGACAAGTTGCCACCTCATCACAGGGCCAGCACAGATAGACAGACAACATTCACACTCACATTCACACATTGCTGTATCTTGTTTTGTTACCACATTTGTGAGTCTCAATTACAGTTACAAGTCCAAGACATTAGATGGCAGTAGTGAATAGTTAATGGTGTGTTGGCTAGTCAGTTAAGTTGTTGCTGTATCTAGTCGTTCGTTGCGCCCGAAAAGGTCTTAAGACTAGAGATGTCCGATAATGGCTTTTTTGCCGATATCCGATATTCCGATATTGTCCAACTCTTAATTACCGATTACAATATCAACCGATACCGATATATACAGTCGTGGAATTAACACATTATTATGCCTAATGTTGTTGTGATGCCCCGCTGGATGCATTAAACAATGTAACAAGGTTTTCCAAAATAAATCAACTCAAGTTATGGAAAAAAAATGGCAACATGGCACTGCCATATTTATTATTGAAGTCACAAAGTGCATTCTTTTTTTTTAACATGCCTCAAAACAGCAGCTTGGAATTTGGGACATGCTCTCCCCGAGAGAGCATGAGGAGGTTGAGGTGGGCGGAGTTGGGGGGGCAGGGTTGAGGTGGGGGGATAGCGGGTGTGTATATTGTAGCGTCCCGGAAGAGTTAGTGCTGCAAGGGGTTCTTATTATTTGTTCTGTTGTGTTACGGTGCGGATGTTCTCCCGAAATGTGTTTGTCATTCTTGTTTGATGTGGGTTCACAGTGTGGTGCATATTTGTAGCAGTGTTCAAGTTGTTTATACGGCCACCCTCAGTGTGACCTGTATGGCTGTTGACCAAGTATGCGTGCATTCACTTGTGTGTGTGAAAAGCCGTAAATATTATGTGACTGGGCCGGCACGCAAAGGCAGTGCCTTTAAGGCACGCCCCCAATATTGTTGTCTGAGTGGAAATCGGGAGAAATTTGAGAGAATGGTTGCCCCGGGAGATTTTCGGGAGGGGCACTGAAATTCGGGAGTTTCCTGGGAAAATCGGGAGGGTTGGCAAGTATGACTGGGAGACGCAACTGCTCTGTACTTCTCCCTACGTCCGTGTACCACTCCGTACAGCGGCGTTTTAAAAAGTCATCAATTTTACTTTTTGAAACCGATACCGATAATTTCCGATATTACATTTTAAAGCATTTATCGACATCTCTACTTAAGACTGTAAATATTGTACTTATTACGCACCAGCTGTTAGATTGTAAAATGCATCTTAGCTGTAGTTTTCATAAGCAAACTTGGCGGTGTTGAAATTGCCATGCAACATCGCGAGCGCTAATCAGTAGCATGTTGATAGAAAAGCTAATGTATTTTGTTGTCGAGCTTGGCACTTTTGAAAATGTGAAGCTTTTCTTACTTACTTGCAGTGGAGGGTTTTTTGAGCCAAAATCTTTGTTGGCATTGAAAATTGCAATATTAGCAAGAGGGAGATTGACGAGGTACGCTCTCAGTACTGCTGGAGTGTTTGCCAAGTGCCAAAGTGGCGTCACGCGCAACCCAGGTACTCTAACGTGGCGCTCGGTGGCTCGACAGCCATTCGGTCAGACTATTTGTGTTTGGGTTTTTTTGTAGGAGTGGGTCTTAAAGGGGAACATTATCACCAGACCTATGTAAGCGTCAATATATACCTTGATGTTGCAGAAAAAAGACCATATATTTTTTTAACCGATTTCCGAACTCTAAATGGGTGAATTTTGGCGAATTAAACGCCTTTCTAATATTCGCTCTCGGAGCGATGACGTCACGTTGTGACGTCACATCGGGAAGCAATCCGCCATTTTCTCAAACACCGAGTCAAATCAGCTCTGTTATTTTACGTTTTTACGACTGTTTTCCGTACCTTGGAGATATCATGCCTCGTCGGTGTGTTGTCGGAGGGTGTAACAACACGAACAGGGACAGATTCAAGTTGCACCAGTGGCCCAAAGATGCCAAAGTGGCAAGAAATTGGACGTTTGTTCCGCACACTTTACCGACGAAAGCTATGCTACGACAGAGATGGCAAGAATGTATGGATATCCTGCGACACTCAAAGCATATGCATTTCCAACGATAAAGTCAAAGAAATCTGCCGCCAGACCCCCATTGAATCTGCCGGAGTGTGTGAGCAATTCAGGGACAAAGGACCTCGGTAGCACGGCAAGCAATGGCGGCAGTTTGTTCCCGCAGACAAGCGAGCTAAACCCCCTATCGACCCTAGCTTCCCTGGCCTGCTGACATCAACTCCAAAACTGGACAGATCAGCTTTCAGGAAAAGAGCGCGGATGAGGGTATGTCTACAGAATATATTAATTGATGAAAATTGGGCTGTCTGCACTCTCAAAGTGCATGTTGTTGCCAAATGTACTTCATATGCTGTAAACCTAGTTCATAGTTGTTAGTTTCCTTTAATGCCAAACAAACACATACCAATCGTTGGTTAGAAGGCGATCACCGAATTCGTCCTCGCTTTCTCCCGTGTCGCTGGCTGTCGTGTCGTTTTCGTCGATTTCGCTTGCATACGGTTCAAACCGATATGGCTCAATAGATTCAGTTTCTTCTTCAATTTCGTTTTCGCTACCTGCCTCCACACTACAATCATCCGTTTCAATACATGCGTAATCTGTTGAATCGCTTAAGCCGCTGAAATCCGAGTCTGAATCCGAGCTAATGTCGCTATAGCTTGCTGTTCTTTCCGCCATGTTTGTTTGTGTTGGCTTCACTATGTGACGTCACAGGAAAGGGATATTGCGTGATGGGTAAAATTTTGAAAAAAACTTCGAAAAATATAATAAGCTACTGGGAACTGATTTTTAATGGTTTTAACAATTCTGAAATTGTGATAATGTTCCCCTTTAATAATTGACTCCTGTAACACACTTCACTGTACTTGACGGTGAAGCTGTGGCTAAATGACATTCCATCAAGTCAATAGTTCTTTCACTCCTCACTTTCTGTCTGTCTAACCTCTCTGTCTTGTCTCTCCACAGCCGCCTGGTGCAGCGTGAACCGGGCCTGAGCATGAACCACAGCCAACAAGACACCGAGACTCTTGGACGCCACTCCTTCTACCTTTCCTTTGCATTTCTCCCTCGACCACGTCCCTCGAAAGGTCTTAATATACATGTTTACACGGTGCAAATGAATGGTGTCTGCGGCAGTGACTACTGAACAAAGTGCATTTGACAAAGTGAACAGAAGTACATTTGCATCCAACCATCGTAGTTTGCTGGTCAATATTTATAATTATTATTATGAGTTGTGTTCTAGCCAGTTGGCGTTTGTCATGTAGCATGGACATCTATTGAGCTTTTCATGTAGCAGGTACCTGGGCTACTTTGGAAGGTCTGTTTGGCAATACAGCATTGTTTTTAATCGATCACAGAAAGCTCATCCATGTAGCTTTGACTCTATAGAATCTGTTCATTTCACATTTGGCCTTGCACACGGAAATGGTTTGCAATTTTTGTTGTCGTTTGTAGCCGACCACACAGCCTATCATCCACTTTCCTCACATAAACTAAACAAGGGAGTATTTATTCCCCATAGAATTTCAGCGCAGACCTCTCTATAAAGAGTTTGTATGTTCTCACGTAGAGATGTCCGATAATATCGGCCTGCCGATAAATGCGTTAAAATATAATATCGGAAATTATCGGTATTGTTTTTTTATTATCGTTTTTTTTTTTTTTTTTTTTTTATTAAATCAACATAAAAAACACAAGATACACTTACAATTAGTGCACCAACCCAAAAAACCTTCCTCCCCCATTTACACTCATTCACACAAAAGGGTTGTTTCTTTCTGTTATTAATATTGTGGTTCCTACATTATATATCAATATATATCAATACAGTCTGCAAGGGATACAGTCCGTAAGCACACATGATTGTGCGTGCTGCTGGTCCACTAATAGCACTAACCTTTGACAGTTAATTTTACTAATTTTCATTAATTACTAGTTTCTATGTAACTGTTTTTATATGGTTTTACTTTCTTTTTTATTCAAGAACATTTTTTTTAATTTATTTATCTTATTTTATTTTATAATTTTTTTTTTAATAGTACCTTATCTTCACCATACCTGGTTGTCCAAATTAGGCATAATAATATGTTAATTCCACGACTATATATATCGGTATCAGTATCGGTAATTAAAGAGTTGGACAATATCAGAATATCGGATATCGGCAAAAAGCCATTATCGGACATCCCTATTCTCACTTTATTCCCACGGTCCAAAACATGCATGTCAGCTTAATTGACGACTCTAAATTGTCTGTAGGTGTGAATGTGAATGCTAGTTTGTCTAAAGAGTCCAGAGTGTCCCACACCTCTCGCCTAAGTCGGCTGGCACAGTCTCCTGCTCACTGGTGACCCTAATCAAAATCAGCAGTAGAAAACAAAAAAATGTGTGAAAATACTATTGAAGCGCTAACATGTGAGGCAGTGTTAGAACTGTAGCTTTGTACCTAATGATCTAATGATAACACATTATGTTTCTATAATGTTTACAATAATATTGAAAGCGAAAATCATGAGATTTTTCATTTTATTTCGCTCATGGTATTAAAGAATAAATAATGACCAAACACTGGGCCACCTCTGGTGTCTTAAGTCTTGAGAAAATTCTGCCAGCTGATCCAAATGAACATAGAAACCCCCAGTTTGCTGTATTCACCAATGATGAACCAATCCAGCATGAGCAAATAGCCTTTGCTTTTAACAAATTAGCGTATTTACCAGACTGTAAGCCGCACACTAAATTTCACAAGAAAAATGATTTGTTCATGTATTAGCCGGACCGGACTATAAACCGCAGATATATACCAGTACATTGGGACATAGAAAGATTTTGTAAATGTTTATTTACATACTTTAATTGTTAGAAAACGCTGCCTTTTACACGGCAGTAAAACGGCTGATCAAACAAAACAGAAACGTCATTGATGTCTTTATTTATCCTTCATGAGATGAATAAGATGTTCTCCTTTTTAATAAGGTTCACAATGTTTATTAAGAGTTATTATTCCTTGTACTTTGTAAATACTTTGAGTTTGAACAGTCTTAAGGTGGAACATCGTCGTACTTTGTTTCTTTGCTTAATCCATTCCATGATTTAGCCTTTCGCAAAGAAAAATTCATGGAGTAGCCGCACCCTTGTATAAACTGCAGGGTTCAAAGCTTGGAAAAGAAGTAGCGGCTTATAATTATCACTTATGCTGTGAAAGCTGTAAGAATGCTACCAGGCACCATTAGCACCACCTATAGCATTGACACAGGGCAGCCGCTGTTGTTTTTAATTGGCAGTGTAGTTCTGTGTGCACTATTACTACTACTACTACTAAATAATGCACATCTTTGCCATTCCTACCACTCTCACACAAGTCCTCTGGGATGGATTTCAGTCCCTTTGACTCTGAGGATAAGTGGTAAAGAGTAGGGTGCGGTTACACTAGCTTTTATAACAATAACATCTCCCAGCATGTGCAACTCTTTAAACATGTTATTTTGGTCAAGTTACAAATCTACTCTTAAATAAAGAATGCAATAAACCATATTGTTTACTCACACAGTATTTGTAAAGAGACA
Source organism: Nerophis lumbriciformis (assembly GCF_033978685.3). NCBI lineage: Eukaryota > Metazoa > Chordata > Actinopteri > Syngnathiformes > Syngnathidae > Nerophis > Nerophis lumbriciformis. The sequence continues at coordinate 29,854,346 of NC_084557.2, read as the reverse complement.
TGCATTGGTCAATACTACATTTTTCTTTCTAAAAGTTGGTCGACGAGGCCCACTGACAAAGCGGCGAAATAACACTCAAACAAAACATTGGGTGTTTTTTTAGACTAGCTTCACACACTTCTAACCATAGGATAGTAATATTACTGTCATATACTAAATAATATGGTATTCAAGGACCGTTATGATGATGACTGCTTTGGAAGATGAAAGAAATTAAGATGTGTGTGAAGCCTCCATGACATAACCCAGCACCAGCTACAAAGCAAGACTCCAGTATTCATAAACATGTCTAGTTTACAAACATTTTAATTGAATTGGTTGAATTCAGTATTTCAATTGTGAGATGGGTAGATTTTTGCAGGCGGCTTTTACCTTGAAACCTAGCGAGAAGAGATTAAGAATATAAGGATTCGCTTTTGGCACTTTTTGTGTCATACTTGTCTAAAATGATGCTGGGTTGCTTATTTTAGCGTGTAGAGATTGTACATATGGAAATTGTGTTATGATGTAAATCTTGTCCGTCGTTTCTCTATCAGTGGCGTGATATTGATAAGTGCTGTAGCCTCTCATGAAACCTGTGCTGCATAGCATCAGAAACTCCGGAAAGACGCACAAATCAATGACATCGAATATAAAAGCCTTAACAATCGCCAGGGTACTTTTTCTTTTAATGTTGTTCCCAGAAAATGTGTTGCTAGTAAGCAACTAATTCCCACTTAAACATTTACTCACACGTTTGACTTCTTGATTCCACACGCTGGAGCAGTCCGGCAAAAACTGTATTCCCTCAAATGGTGGTCTTGGTTATATATTCGGTACACCTAACAAATCAACACCTCTCCACAAATGAATGACTCCGTTTTCCCCTGTGGAGAAGCTGAACGTACTATAGCCGCACTTCTACCAAGCGGTACTTTTTGGTATGGTACCCTCTAGGGGTGTCTGGATCCGATATCAGCAAAAAAGACAAGAATCGGCTTACATGTAAAATCTCTGATACAAGCAGTCCTGCAGCGAAACAGCCAGTTGACATCTAAATGTCCTCCAGTCAACACGCAAAGTTATAAATAAATAATAAATGGGTTGTACTTGTATAGCGCTTTTCTACCTTCAAGGTACTCAAAGCGCTTTGACACTACTTCCACATTTACCCATTCACACACACATTCACACACTGATGGAGGGAGCTGCCATGCAAGGCGCTAACCAGCACCCATCAGGAGCAAGGGTGAAGTGTCTTGCTCAGGACACAACGGACGTGACGAGGTTGGTACTAGGTGGGGATTGAACCAGGGACCCTCGGGTCGCGCACGGCCACTCTACCACTGCGCCACGCCGTCCCTGTTGGTCTTTTCATGTATTTTAGTGAAGTCATTTACAAAAGGTAAACATGGTGGGCGACAGGCTACTAGGAGCTAGCAACGACACAGCCGCTAAGCACAAAAGTATCCAGTAACAAATGTGTCCGCATCATCAAACTTCCTCTGATGACCTTAATTTTATTAATTATTGTGACCACTGCGTGTTGTCAAAAAACAAACTATCACTCCACTTCCAGAGCACAAAACTGTCATAAGGTTAGTGTTTGTTGTATAACTACCATTGTTCTTGGAGTGACTTCACTTGCTCAAGTCTTTAACATTGCACACTAGAAAAAATAAATGTGCTATACAACATGCTGATACAGTATCTTATGGGATTCATATCGGTATTGACCAGTACTAAAGGTTCCAATATCAGTATCATATCGGAAGTAAAGAAGTTGTATTGGGACACCCCTAATATCCTCCACCTAGTGAGTTTCCACCACAAGTGTGAAGCTGACATCCATCCATCCATTTTCTACCGCTTGTCCCTTTTGGGGTCACGGGGGGTGCTGGAGCCTATCACATCTTTGTCGGCATTTATTTTTGCTCATTGAGGATTTATTGATGAAACAAAGGACAAATCTTTATCATATGTCACCTTTTCACCATTATCTTATTAAAATGCCTCAAACATAACTCATGAATGGCTTACTACTTTCAAGCGATAAACCGTAGTTTGTTTTTTGTGCATTATTTTGGCCGAGCTGATCACGCTGGCTGCAAATATATGTGAGGAAGTAAGTTGTCATTCCACTGCACTACATTATTAATAGGACAGCAAATAGGGAGGACAAGTAGATAGAGACGGTAAATGTAGGGCAGCAACAATTCCGTGACGTTCATGGCTGGTGAGGCATTGATTTACCTGAACCCCCCCCTTCAAGAGCAGCAGGGGTTCAGTTTCACACCCACCAGCGTATGGTGAAAATCTGAGATTGAACCGTCCATAGAAATGTATATTTTTAACATACACAATCCTACTGACATTATTAACTTGCAACACAATCCAGCATTAAGCCTTAAAAAAAGTCACACACACTAGTAGTCTAATAAGTCTAATTGTCACAACCACCAATAAATGATCGACAAACAGATTTGTTAAGCTCTGGCAGCATTGGACAAAGTTATATGCAAGTTTCACTTTGCCTCAGCTTTGGTGCTCTTAAGGACCGCCGAACAAAGTGGGACATCTCAGTGCTGAGCAAAATAACATTGATTGTGAAGCATAAAGATATAAACATGTAGAAATTGTGGGCCGGTAAATGTATGATCACATAAACTACATACTGTTTATTATAAACCTTGAGAGACTGAGTTGAGGTTTCTGTGGTTTATCCGTTACACAGTGCTCAATACTGGGGTAGAGCGGAATATACGTTAGGTCAGGAAAAAACACAGAGTCTATCATCCCTACAAGCCTGTTTTGCAGGTTTCTCTGCTCTTCGGGGGATTTCCCCTCAAGAGGAGAGAAACCAGCGAAACAGGCTTGTAGGGATGAAATAGACTCTGTGTTTTTTCCTGACCTAACGTGTGTATGTATTATATTAGGGCTGCAACTAACGATTAATTTGATAATCGATTAATCTGTCGATTATTACTTCGATTAATAATCGGATAAAAGAGACAAACTACATTTCTATTCTTTCCAGTATTTTATTGAAAAGAAACAGCATACTGGCACCATACTTATTTTGATCATTGTTTCTCAGCTGTTTGTACATGTTGCAGTTTATAAAGGTTTATTAAAAAAAAATATATATATTTTTTTTAATACAAAAATAATTGCCTCTGCGCATGCGCATAGCATAGATCCAACAAATCGATGACTAAATTAATCGCCAACTATTTTTATAATCGATTTTATTCTATTTAATCGATTAGTTGTTGCAGCCCTAATATATATATATATATATATATATATATATATACATATATATATACTCTCTATATATATATATATATATATATACACCGGTATATATATATATATATATATATATATATATACTCTCTCTCTATATATATATATATATATACTCTATATATATATATATATATACTCTATATACTATATATATATATATATACATACTATATATATATATATTTTTACACTATATATATATATATATATACTCTATATATATATATATATATATATATATATATATATATATATATATACTCTATATACTATATATATATATATATATATACTCTATATACGATATATATATATATATATATATATATACTCTATATACTATATATATATATATATTTTTACACTATATATATATATATATATATATATATATATATATATATATAGATATATATGTAGATATATATATATATATATATATATATATATAGATATATATATACAGATATATATATATAGATATATATATACAGATATATATATATAGATATATATTAGATATGTGTTACAGATTTCAAAATGGAAAACCTTGCAGAATATTGCAAAAAAAATTATCACGATGAGCAATGTTTAGTGCCTGATCGTTTGCTGCACTTCGGTGTACCTGATATATAACCTCCACCATCATCCTCGGATAAGTTTTCATATGGTCTTAAGAAGTATAACTCGCCCTACCACCACATCAGGACCACCATGATATTATTGTGACTATCGTTACTTTTTATAGTAAACAATCAGGATATACTTACACTAGGCCATTTGTACTGCGCGTCACACCTAAGCAGGGCACGTTCGGCTGACGTGAGCGCACTGATCCACGGCCCAGATATGCCTGGGCACACACACACATACTTAGACTGAGTCATAAAATGGCTGTAAAGCAATCGCTCCTCCTCGCCAGTTCTTAATGATGCCTAACACAGTTCATAACAGAAGTCAGGAGTACATTTGTGTGCGTATAAAAATGTGTCATTTCATTACTCGCAAGTAATTAATGACAGTCGCCTCCAGGCTAAAAAACAAAAAACAGAACAATTTGAAAGAGGACTGGAAATAATCCACAAAGTCAGGGAAAGTACGGTGATACAGCAGACTAGAAGTAATGGGCAAAGCAAACTGAAGCACGAATGCTCAGAATACAGACCAGCAGGGTCTAGGAATCGCACCAAAGTCCAAGCGCGGTACAAATGGTCTAGCATGTCTACGTCCTCAGACTTTGTCAAAAAGCACAATTTTAAAATGAGTGAATATTGTGATGTATTACAGAGTCCTGTAGTATGATGACTGTTTGTCCACCATTATAGGTTATATATTGTTATATACTGTGTGTGTTTTTCTTACAACGCTACCACCTTGCCAACCATCTCACTGTTAAATCAACCCTTCATTTGTGTATGACGGCCACTGGATGGAGTTTGAGTTGTGTGTTCCTGAACACACAAACTGACCATAATAGACACAAGTTGCTTTATCTGCACCTTACACAGTGTGCCAGTGTTAAAAGGTACTAAGGGGTTTGAGACAAGAACCTACTCTCACTATCAAGCAAGGCTTTGTTCAAATAACCTTTATTAGCCATAGGCCCTTTTCCACCAAAAGTTCAGGAACTTTAGGCTCCTGGAACATCTAGTTCCTGGAGAAATGTGTGGTTTGTGTTTCCATCGCATTTCACAGTTCAGGGTAGTTTATACAATCAATGTAAATAAACAGACAATATTAGGTTAAAGTTATTTTACTAAAAAGTAAGTAAATGAAATACAAAACGATATGAAGTGTACTGAATTGTCCTTAAAAAAAAGTCAGGCTCTTGTCTGATATGTCCAACAGTCAGAAAGTCGTCGTCTCGGTAAATGAAATTAAATGATTCCTTTTGGTCCATTTCAACTGTAAATAATGTATAAAAAATAAATGTCAGAATTTATCTCACATCGACAACACAAACACATCAGCTTTAGTGTTAGCTTGTTAGCATTAGCATTCTGTTCACACGGGTTGAGGCTAATAACGGACTACTTTTACAACACGTAAAGTAAATAGTTAATATTTTATGTTCTTTATCTTCATTCCACTCGTGTACTGACTCCTTTTTTCCACATTTGTCCAACGAAGTCTCAGAGTAGTAAGCAGCTGATGTCGCCGCTTCGAGTTTGGTTTCATATTGCTCCGTAAATACGTTTAAAAGAGTCCATCCACTTCTCGTAGCTTCGCGCATCGAAATGAAGTTTGTAAAAATAACAAACAATAAACTGCAAATGGTTAAAAGACTGCAAGATAGTTTCACTGATCAGCAGTTTTTAGCACACAGATGCCCCACAAAAGTTCCTGCAAGTCGAAAGTTCCTTTCGTTCTTATTTCTCTCTTCTTTCTCGCTGTTGTAATAGAAATACATAAACAATAAGAAATAAACAAGTCGTCTAGCATTCTGTAATGGTGGTTGTAGTGTTCGAAAGACGTTTTAGGAACGGCCCCAACTGTGTTCAACCAATCAGCGTTTGACAGCACAGCCCGCCCCCGATAAAGTTCCAGAAACCTTCCAAAAGTCCCACCTAGCTGGCAGAAACTGAAGAACTAAATCTACCCGGGTAGTTTTTGTTGGAAACACAGGGGAATTGTATTTACCCAGGTGAATGGGAAAGTTCCTGTAACAGTGGTGGAAAAGGGCCTCATGTACCGCATTTTTCGGAGTATAAGTGGCACCGGAGTATAAGTCGCACCTGCCGAAAATGCATAATAAAGAAGGAAAAAAACATATATAAGTCGCACTGGAGTATAAGTCGCATTTTTGGGGGAAATTTATTTGATAAAACCCAACAACCAAGAATAGACATTTGAAAGGCAATTTAAAATAAATAAAGAATAGTGAACAACAGGCTGAATAAGTGTACGTTATATGAGGCATAAATAACCAACTGGTATGTTAACGTAACATATTATGGTAAGAGTCATTCAAATAACTATAACATATAGAACATGCTATACGTTTACCAAACAATCTGTCACTCCTAATCGCTAAATCCCATGAAATATTATACGTCTAGTCTCTTACATGAATGAGCTAAATAATATTATTTGATATTTTATGGTAATGTGTTAATAATTTCACACATAAGTCGCTCCTGAGTATAAGTCGCACACCTGGCCAAACTATGAAAAAAACTGCGACTTATATTCCGAAAAATACGGTACTATAAAATCCTGTACCAGGTTCTTCTGAGTATAATATATTCTCAACTCCCCTTAGTATATAACCTGCAGGGTTTGAACACCAGCTTCTTATTAAAGGTTGCAGCGCTGGTTAACAGAATGCAAACATTTGTTTCATCAGGCTTGCAAACAAGGATGAGAATTACAGCATGTAATGAAGTGGAACCTCCGTTTACGAACTTAATTTGTTCTTGAAACGGCTTTAGAAATCGAAACGTTTGTATACTGAAACAAATTTCTCCATAAGAAACAATGTAAACATGAATAACGGTTGCACCCTCAACAAGAGTCCATATTTTAGTAAAAGTTTGTACACACTCCTGTATATCAAACAAACATAGCAAAGGGGCGATGGATCGACTTTCTATTTAGTAACAAAGCCAAAACAACAACAACTACCTGAACTGTCCTCATTTACTGCCGACACGTACACACAATTGTCACTAGCACTTTGAAATCACAAAATTTCTTTACTTTGACAGCCATGTGGCTACAATGATTAGGAATAACACAACATTAAATTAACTTTACTTTGTTGGATAATCTTTTTAAATGAGGGCAATGTGTTGACAACTGATGTTTCAAACCACACAGCTTGTCCATTGCTTTCTTAGGACTCATAATGAGCTAGCAAAACTAGAAACATGTTGTAAAAAGGCAAAAAACACCTAAAAGGCACACACAGTAGTATAGTAGCACCGGAATGAGCACCGGAGATTGATCAGCATGCTTGCAATCGCTGTACAAAATGGCTGTGCTACGTTTCATCCAAATTGGTGAATGAAATGTTCGTACATGGAGACAAGGTTCGTACACCCATGCATATTTTTAATTGGTCTTTGGTTCGTAAATCAAGGTTCCACTGTAAATGAAATGTGATAAATAACTGTTCAACTTTAACATTTTCCATACCTTGTGCCAATAAATTGTGTCAAATGGAAGTTATTTAAGAAGCTGCTGTGTCAGGAGGCATGTGGAATGCATCAATCTTTACACGTCATCAAACATTGTGTACTATTCGACAATACTAGAGTGCCTGAGTCAATGCAGCCCGATATTTTCATGGGCGGATGCTTAATGAAGTGTCCGAATGCCAATACCGTTTTCTCAACCATCATTTATCCTGCGTGCAACCTGTGCTTTGTCCTTCGACTAAATGACGACACTTTGAAACAGAGTTTACGCTGAATGTTTCCTGACTTTACTGAGTGACAGTGACATACGGTACGGAAACTCCAACTCCAATTAGTGCTTTGAGAAAAGTCACTGGGTTTACCTCAACAAGTGCTAGTACATGATTCCAGGTTCCAAAGTCAGGAAATTGCCAAATGTTCCCTCTATTAAGGCCACAATTAATTCCCTCTGTGACTGTGTTCTTTTGTATTCTTCAACTGAGTGCATGTCAACTGAATGTCTAGTGACTTTGCTGTAGTATTAGGCCATGCTAACCCTTCATGGGTTTGGTGCGTTTCTTAACATTCTTTTCCCTTCCTTTTCTAGTAGTCCTATATGACGGAGGCAGAGACTAAAATATATTATATACTGTACATGTCAGATGAGAAAAGTGGCATACAAGTATGAATATTAAATTGTATGAGATTGTTTCGTTCTTAATGTATGTTTCTGTAAAGCAGATCCAGTAGAGACATTGACGGGATGCAAGTATTTGTCCAAATTTAAGATAGTGTAGAGTGATGCAAATTCAATAAAGCTGTAAAATTAAAACTGCTTTGCTGTCTTGAAATATTTGCATTTTTCTGTGCATATTACCACCATTTTACCAACCAAAGTAGTAAATAGCATTAATAGTATGTAAAAAATATCCACTGTTCAATTGAACAATTGTGTCACAGCCAGGGCGCATTCCAATGCACACTCATCTGTGCGCTCTGCTGATTGCCCCTCCAAGAGCGCACCTGCGCACGCCACTCCGACAGCGGCTGTGCCGGTGCACAGCTGCAATCAATCACCGGCAATCAGCACACCTGAAGCTGATCATCTGACCTGCCTTCATAAGCCTGCACGACGTACTATCCCGCGTCAGAACGTAGTCTTCTGTTTGAGTACACTGCCCCTTCGTTCCCGCGTGATGAGCAGTGCGCCTCGTCTCCCCGCGTTCCCTCTGCTTCCGTGACTGCCTCTTGGATCTCGACCTCCCGCCTGAACAAGGACCTTCGACGCCTCGCTATACCCCTGACTTCCTGCCTGCTCACAGATCTACGAGCCTGTCTTTCCCCTCCGGGACTTCCGCCTCTCGCTCAACAGTTAATTCACACACATAGTCGCACACCATACACACTTGGATTTAGTCACACTTCATTCCTGATTATTATTATATATTGTGCATATATAATAATTAAATATAGGGCTATAACTACGCCACTGTTGTCTGTGCCAATTCCTCCTCCTGTATACATAACAAATTGTGTTTAAAGGGGAAATTCACTTTGCATTTTAAATAGTGAAAAACTGCAAATAAGAGGCAGCTAACAATACAGATAAGGATACGATCTATTCTGGTGCAACAACGTTCTACTATACAGGTGAGATGCATGATTTATAATCTACGGTAGATTTAACTTTTCCTAACTCAAAGGCAATAGAAGCAGTTCAACATCCTTCTTTTTCTTTATTTTATGGTGGGTCACAACCAAAGTTATCAGCAGCTGAAGTTAGCTAGTAGCTGACAATTCGCCAGCGTGAGCGAGGCGTTGTGTGACTACGCAATGTTGCTTTAGCTTAGTTAATAATATGCATGTCATGGCATGGAAAATGGAGCATTGTTGGCATTTATTTTAAAGATGGGCAAAATTCTCCCCAACAAGTGCAGTTCCCCTTTAATTATTAGGTGTGTAAAAAAAATCTAATTGAAATATTTTTTGGATGATTCACCCCCAATACACAGACATAACCTGGTATTGTGTTTTTATCCATGTGGGCATTTGAATTCAGTGTCAAGTAAACCTGTAAAAGTAAAAATACCTGCAAGGTGCTTTATGTCAATTTCTTTGGAATTGAATCCCACCCATAAAAACAAACTATAAACATTCAACGGAACTGCATTTTTTTGGAATTTTGCCCATCATTTACAATCCTCATGTGGGACAACAACATATATCTTTCCATTTTCTTTATATTCTAAATATTAAAAAGTAAGAGGCAGCTATCAGTGCAGGTGTACTATCTATTCTGCCAATAAAACATTCTAAATACTATCCAAAAACATCCAGAGCCGTTTTTTCAGTGGCGGGCCGTGCGTTTCCCACCTCGGCCTTCAGTGATGTCCGACTTCAATGATTACCTCTCAAAATACCATAATAGATGTCACCCATTGACCATTGCTGGAGAAATACTATACAGGAACACACTTACACCCTACTGCGCATTGAATAACTATCCCGGTCTGGCTACGGCGCAACACTTCCCGCTTCCTGCTAAATTGAAGCTTGTGAATGGATACTCACTTTGGAATGCAAGTGAGTATCCAATCACAGTCTGGTTAACATCAGGCTAATTAGAGAGGCTTCTGTCAACAACTTGTGATCTGATTGGCTATCGCAACTGTCTCTCAACTCTATGTGTTCTCAAATTCATCCACTAACGGCCCCGATGAGTATCCAATCACAGGACGCGTAAATGTCACGTTCAATGTGAGGCCAGCCAGAAAGCCTTACTGACAACAACTCGTGTTCTGATTGGCTATCGCAACTGTCTATCAGCTGTATGTCCCTGATCGCTTACAGTGCACGGACGCCCGCATTGTTGATTCTGAAGGCCTCTTGCAACATAAGCTAGCTGAATTCTGATTGGATACAAACTAAAACTAAAAACAACAGCACTGTAACAAACATAATATGACATGAAGAGAATATGAATACTTTTAGAAATTGAGGGAACGTAAATAAAAAAATTATTTTATCTTTAATTATGATCATGAGTTGTGGTTATGTTAGGCCAGCAGAGAAGGCCTTGCTGGCCCTGATAGCTCACCACTGCGTTTTATATACAAACCCCGTTTCCATATGAGTTGGGAAATTGTGTTAGATGTAAATATAAACGGAATACAATGATTTGCAAATCATTTTCAACCCATATTCAGTTGAATATGCTACAAAGACAACATATTTGATGTTCAAACTGATAAACATTTTTTTTTTTGCAAATAATCATTAACTTTAGAATTTGATGCCAGCAACACGTGACGAAGTAGTTGGGAAAGGTGGCAATAAATACTGATAAAGTTGAGGAATGCTCATCAAACACTTATTTGGAACATCCCACAGGTGAACAGGCAAATTGGGAACAGGTGGGTGCCATGATTGGGTATAAAAGTAGATTCCATGAAATGCTCAGTCATTAGCAAACAAGGATGGGGCGAGGGTCACCTCTTTGTCAACAAATGCATGAGCAAATTGTTGAACAGTTTAAGAAAAACCTTTCTCAACCAGCTATTGCAAGGAATTTAGGGATTTCACCATCTACGGTCCGTAATATCGTCAAAGGGTTCAGAGAATCTGGAGAAATCACTGCACGTAAGCAGCTAAGCCCGTGACCTTCGATCCCTCAGGCTGTACTGCATCAACAAGCGACATCAGTGTGTAAAGGATATCACCACATGGGCTCAGGAACACTTCAGAAACCCACTGTCAGTAACTACAGTTGGTCTCTACATCTCTAAGTGCAAGTTAAAACTCTCCTATGCAAGGCGAAAACCGTTTATCAACAACACCCAGAAACGCCGTCGGCTTTGCTGGGCCTGAGCTCATCTAAGATGGACTGATACAAAGTGGAAAAGTGTTCTGTGGTCTGACGAGTCCACATTTCAAATTGTTTTTGGAAACTGTGGACTTTGTGTCCTCCGGACCAAAGAGGAAAAGAACCATCCGGATTGTTATAGGCACAAAGTTGAAAAGCCAGCATCTGTGATGGTATGGGGTCGTATTAGTGCCCAAGGCATGGGTAACTTACACATCTGTGAAGGCGCCATTAATGCTGAAAGGTACATACAGGTTTTGGAGCAACATATGTTGCCATCCAAGCAACGTTACCATGGACGCCCCTGCTTATTTCAGCAAGACAATGCCAAGCCACGTGTTACATCAACGTGGCTTCATAGTAAAAGAGTGCGGGTACTAGACTGGCCTGCCTGTAGTCCAGACCTGTCTCCCATTGAAAATGTGTGGCGCATTATGAAGCCTAAAATACCACAACGGAGACCCCCGGACTGTTGAACAACTTAAGCTGTACATCAAGCAAGAATGGGAAAGAATTCCACCTGAGAAGCTTAAAAAATGTGTCTCCTCAGTTCCCAAACGTTTACTGAGGGTTGTTAAAAGGAAAGGCCATGTAACACAGTGGTGAACATGCCCTTTCCCAACTACTTTGGCACGTGTTGCAGCCATGAAATTCTAGGTTAATTATTATTTGCAAAAAAAAATAAAGTTTATGAGTTTGAACATCAAATATCTTGTCTTTGTAGTGCATTCAATTGAATATGGGTTGAAAAGGATTTGCAAATCATTGTATTCCGTTTATATTTACATCTAACACAATTTCCCAACTCATATGGAAACGGGGTTTGTACATGCTGTATGTATGTAATATAGTAACAGGCACAAATGATAAAACGCAATATTTACAGTATTTTGCTCATTTTAGGCGTTACCAAACTTTTTTTCTGCACATCAATGACGTTCGTTGTTAAGCGCTAAGCGTTTCAAATGAGAAAACAGTCCATAAAATGTCCGCTCTCACTGTGATGCCGACTGATGTTCTGTCTTTCTAGAGCTGCTAAATTCATAATTACCTTCACTCTTCAGATTTAAAAAAATCCTTCCTAGCGATGTTGCAATGGTCTTATGCTGTGTTCCATTTGTTGAGAGCCATGTAGTATCAAGTTGGTAGTGTGTGAATTTTTTAAGTTTGGTGCCACAACTTTCTACTATACATGATTGCATTATTGTATGGTCTTATGCTTCTTTTGTAAAAGACATGTAGTGTCAAAGGTGAAGTTGGTAACGTGGAAAGTTTCAAACCTTCGACTATACAGGTGAGACACATGATTTATAACAGAGCAGTATTTTTTTTTTTCAAATTCAAAAGGTAATACAGCAGAAGCAGCTCAAGCTTCTTTATTTTATGGAGGGTCACTGCCAATGCTATTTGCAGCTCAAGCCAGTAGGTGACAATTTACCAGGGGTCAAATGAAGTGTGAGCAAGGTGATGTGTCACTACACCAGAGAAATAGTTCTGCTGTGTTAGCTGAGCTCTTCGCACAGCTTGGTTATTATGCAGGTCAAAGCATGTAAACGGAGCGTTGTTGGCTTTTTTAAGAAGATTTTTGGAGCGCCTTTTAGAAAATATACAGTGCATCCGTAAAGTATTCACAGTGCCTCACTTTTTCCACATTTTGTAACGTTACAGCCTTTTTCCATTTCTATTCCATACTATAAATTATTTTTTGTCCTCAAAATTCTCCAGAAAATATCCCATAATGACAATGTTTTTTTATTTATTTCGCAAATCTATTAAAACTAAAAAACTGAAAAAATCACATCATATTTTGTTGATGCACCCTTAGCATCAATTATAGCCTATCTTTGGGCAGTTTCGCCCATTTCTCTTTGCCCATTCCCCCTTGCAGCACCTCTCAAGTTCCATGTACTGTCTCTGTACATTGATGCATACATATTTCCCTCTATCCTGACTAGTCTTCCAGTTCCTGCAGCTGAAAACCATCCCCACAGCATGAATTTGCATTGATAATTATTTTAATGAGGACACTTGCTGTACCAACATATGTACACCATAGAGATGATATTTACACACATGCATGCAAAGAAATCAACACAGACATGAAACTTGTCCAGCTCATTAGGATCTTACTGTTGCCTTTGAGGTTTGCGTAACAACTTGTCTTTAGAGGAATTAAATGTACTGTTAGGAGTGAAGATCGTGAAGTCTTTAACAGCACAGGAGAACAAGATGGAATCTACCTGAGGTCGACACAATCAAGTCTTTTTAGGCATCAGATATTTCCAAGGAGTTGCATGACAGCAATAGCGGTGCTCTGGCCAAAGATGAACGCGCCACATAGCAGAGTGATCCCTCCCCAAACCGTGAGGAAGACTCTGGGAAGAAGGAGGCAGAAGAGATTTTAAAAATGTTGCAACTGCTACAGTCTGTTGTGTAGAAAAAAAACAAATCTAATCAGTGCATCCTAAATTGTGGCACCAGCTGGGCAGATTAGCACTAAAATATGTTTAACAGGGCTTGTTTAACTCGAGATCTCTCTGCACTGAACCCTTCCTTCACATACATCAACAAGAACCATTAATAAAGTAGCATTACATAACAAAAGAAATTGCCCATATTTATTAATGGTAAAAAGAGGTTGTCAGCATTTTTCTTCTTTTGATCCTTAAATATTCCAGAATTTAGGTAAACATCAAATTATAAAGCAATCTTTGATGCTTGGTGGAATATAAATACAAGGCACTTAATATGCATACTGAGCGAACACTTTCACCACAATATTAACACTTCAAAGTGTGATGCAATGCATTTGATCTTACTCTGCACAAGTGTTCAATTAGCTTGTGCAAGCATTCGTAATACCTGTAAGTGTACCGTGTATACTGTAAATCAAAATGCAGTATGTGCCGCAATGAAATGTGCCAAGTATAATCTAGAAATCATAACATTACAAATCATTTACAGTACCTAAATATTAATATTATCATGTTCTCCTTCCAATAATATTGGATTGCATAGCTGCATAGACCTTCCTCAATAGATTTCATATTGTTGTTTTTGTCTTTCAATTCCTCTCATCACGCCAGCGAGTCAATCACATAATTTGTGTTGGCTCAGTTTTTATGCCGGATGCATAGATATTTTTTATTTTTTCAAGGTTGGGACCGACACTGGAGTAGTTCAATAGCTGGGTCAGTAATTTGCATTATATGACTTATACTGTAATTAAAACCATAAAAACATACAGTCCAGGCCAAAAGTTTGGACACACCTTCTCATTCAATGTGTTTTCTTTATTTGTATGACTATTTACATTGTAGATTGTCACTGAAGGTATCAAAACTATGAATGAACACATGTGGAGTTATGTACTTAACAAAAAAAGGTGAAATAACTGAAAACATGTTTTATATTCTAGTTTCTTCAAAATAGCCCCCCTTTGCTCTGATTACTGTTTTGCACATTCTTGGCATTCTCTCGATACACTTCAAGAGGTAGTCACCTGAAAGGGTTTTCACTTCACAGGTGTCATAAATATGATGCCGTCAGTGACAATTTACAATGTACAGTAAATAGTCGTGAAAATAAAGAAAACGCATTGAAATGAGGTGTGTCCAAACTTTTGGCCTGTACTGTATATTAGACGCACCGGACTATGAGGCGCAGATATATACGTTGTGAAATGAATTATTTACACAGAAACATTTTATGAATGCTTATTTACTTTAATTGATTCCAAAAGATGCCTGTCACACGGCAGTAAAACGGATGATCAAACAAAACAAAAATCATTATCATGGACCCACTAGCTGCGAAAGCTAGCTCTCAAATTAGCTAAACACACTCAATAAGTCCACGGTGACATTTTGGTGCATTTATGAAACTGAAACAATACAAAAAGAATGTTAATAATACTAACAAAGACACTCGTAAACGTGTTAGCAAATACTAACGACGCTACCTTGATTACATTACAATAGCACGTACAAATACAGTATGCATGAAAACACGGACAGAAATCACACATGGTACGGTTTAGTAAGTAAGAATTGCTTTAGCTATATATAGTAAAACTTACAAACGTTGCTTGGAGTGATGAATGAAGAATCCATACGAGTAAAAACGCTACGGACGGCTAGAAGACGTAACGGCACTTGTACTTCCGGTTGAAAGCTCAGTCTAAACAGAAGGGCAATGCAGCACTGCAGCACCTGCAGTGAGCAAACTCGTCCAAAAGATGGCGCCAAAGCACAAACAGTAACAAACATATTCAGTGTCTTTGCTTGTTTTGTTTTTTTAAACTATTTGCATTACGGCCGTCAGCGAAGAAAAATCCATAAATTATCCGCACCGCTTTATAAGTCGCAGGGTTAAAAAAGTAGTTACGATACTTTACAATACACTTATTACATAATAATACGAAAACCCCTGTCTACTCCAATGTTATAATATTTGTTACTTCTGTCACTTCAATTTTGCAAGACAAAATTCATATTTTTTTTAATTTAGGTTTTCAATATTAGTTACAGGTAAATTATATTTAATTCATCATATTTCTTGTTTGATGACTCCCTTTCATCAATCATCTAGGTTAGATTTGTACACCAGTCAGCATGTATTTATTGGTTCACTCACCTGGCCTTATAAGACACGGGCTCAGACTGCATGGCAAACATCAGACAAAGTCCTTGTCAAGCAAAAGATGACTCAGCAGGGCAGATAATTCCACATATAAGGTCATACACACCTAAAACAAGATGGTACCTGGGAAGATGAAGATGAAAAAGGCACTGATGCCACCGATGACGCTGATAACTTTACTGATGTCTGGTACGAACACAGCAATAAGGAGGGTTGCAGTTATCCACAAAAACGTCAGCATGTACCGACTGCGACTTTCAAACTCCACGGTCACCACATCGCCACACCTCCTCCGCCAACTCAGCAGAGGATCCTGGATCACTGATCTTACATGTGCAGAAAAATAAGACAAATACAAATACTCAACTATCAATATAAAACCTAAGCAGGCACTAACAATTGAGTAGTGCTAAATATGTCATTTAGACTCACAGCATGACTCAACAAAATAAAGATGAAATTAATGAGAAATGCCCCAAACCTGCCCAGCAACAGGATGATAGGGTAGATGGTGATAATGGAGATTCCAAACAGCAGCCTGGCGATGAGCATCAGAATGTCATCACCCATGTATGACATCAAAATGTCCGGCTTCACATCCTTGCCAAATGTCAGATACCCATAAACCCCTGCAAAAAAACCAATTTGTACAGTTACTAACAAACACAATGCATATGAAGCCACACAGCAAATCTGAATAAACAGAAAAGTCCATGTCAGTTTGGCAGTACTGTGTGGATATACATGTTGGCAAATGTGGGGTAACCTTTCACCTAATAAAAAGTGGCTTAATCTATATGATTATGACCTATGTTGAAAAGAACAAGATTACAGCATCATGCGGTACAAATGTGGTTGTATATTACAGAGACAGAGTCAAGGTGGAGAGCAAGAAAAAAAGCGAACAAGAGCAACTCTGTTGATCAGGGTCAATCGATGTATTATGAATATGCATACAAAATATATTTCTAAATATTTACTATACTCATCTAACCTAACAACCTAGGCTTATCTGATCACCCTTATTTTTATTGTTTATTAAGACAGTAGCGCTGCATTGCAGGAAAGGTTTGTAGTCTATAGATCTAAATATTTTACATATCTAATCTATAAAACGTAATTTTCTGGATTTGTCCAAATGTGTTTGTGTTTTTAATCGCAAAAACAGCTTCTTGGTTGCAATGTAAAAACAAAAAAAGCCCTTTGAGTATGTTATGTAAATGAGTTGCCCTGTTAACAGATAATGTCGCTCATTTAATGTGGTTCTAATTACCATTCTTTTGGCTTATTTAACAATACTTAATCTGTTGGAAGTGCTTAAAAAAACAATTGCGCGCTTATGCGAATAATGTTTTCCACAAATGGACAGTCATCAAATAATGCAATGTGAAGAATATGTGACTTAGATATTCTCCATCCTATGATTAATAAATTATATATACATGTGACTAGTACATTTGCATTCAGTTACTGCACTTTACAGGCAGGTCTATCGACTCAGGAAAGGCAATTCTAAAGACAAACTTTGTTGCTTCATTGTAAAAATCCCTTATGTTTGGTGCTGATTTGTACATAGTAAACAAGTAGTCATACCTGTGAGGGTATAGATGATGAGGCAGATGATCATAGTGACCACAGAGATAAAAGCCCAGTGAGTAAGACGCTGGTTCTCCATGCTGCTGTAAATGGCGATGGACGCCTCGTGACACTATAACAGAAAGGAAAATGTATGTTTCTGATTCAAGTTTACCATTTATATTCAGTTGCAACAGGTAAACAGATGAAGAATGTTTTAAGAAAAGTGGACAGTGTCAATACTGCATATTTAAATGGAATGAAAACATGTGTATTAAACTATCTACTAATTGTGATATTTGTTAAAAATGCTCAGTGTGTACCATTACTATACAAAGTACATTGCCCACATCATCCTGGGATCTCTAAAAGAGCAAATTTGAAACAACCATTGATTTTTACAAAATACACCGCATCTGGACAGTATTGCCACGCAACGATTCATTTTTTCAACATTTTGTTATTTCGTTATGAAGCATGGTGGGGGCAGCATCATGCTGTGGGAATGTTTTAGCAGCAGGAACTGGTAGACTAGTCAGATTAGAGGGAAAGATGAATGCAGCAATGCACAGAGACATCCTGGTTGAAAACCAAAGCTTCCCATCTAACCTGATGGCGCTTGAGAGGTGCTGCAAATAGGAATGTGCAAAACTGCCCAAAGATAGGTGTGCCAAGCTTGTGGCATTATATTCAAAAAGACTTGAGGCTGTAATTGCTGCCAAAGGTGCATCAACAAAGTGTTGAGCAAAGGCTGTGAATGCTTATGTACATGTGTTTTTTTCTTTAAAAAATGTTTGCAATAAAAAAAAAAAACTTTTCACATTGTCATTATGGGGTATTGTATGTAGAATTTTAAAGATAAAAATGAAGGTATTCAATTTTGGAATAGGGATCCAAAATGTGAAAAAAGTGAAGCGCTGTAAATACTTTCCGGAGGCACTGTACTTTACTGCTTAAATACATTTTCTTTTTTTGCACAGACAATAATAGTATTGTTACAAATTTACAGCATACTTCTCTACCACAGAATGCATGACAATTCAGTGTAGTACAAAAAAGTACAAGGCTATGTCTTTAGCGCATCTCGGATCCATAATGGGATAGAACGATCCAGTGGTAAAAGACCCAGCCTGGCTTTAGACTAGAGTAAAGTAAGGATCCAAACATTTTATTCGTGATCCCAGCCAGTGTGGCAATCTCAGGTTGATTTTAAATGAAGGATTTGTGCTCCAAGCAAGACACCAGTTTCACCATCACATAGGCCAAGATACAGGCTCTTGTCCCCACTTGATCCTAGCTGACATCAACCTGGTTTGAATCTCATCCCACATCTTCAGGCCTTGGCCCCCACCAATCGACAGGATCTCATCAGCTCACTTTTCAGCTATTTGCACTGCAATCACTCAGCCTGAGGGGGTGAGTCTGTGTGTGTGTTTGTGTGAAATGATATGCATCAATCCTTTTGCATGCTCCATTCCTGTTATTACAAAACCCAAAGCCAGTGAAGTTGGCACGTTGTGTAAATCGTAAATGAAAACAGAATACAATGATTTGCAAATCCTTTTCAACCTATATTCAATTGAATAGACCGCAAAGACAAGATACTTAACATTCTAACTTGTAAACTTTGTTAATTTTTTA
Source organism: Nerophis lumbriciformis (assembly GCF_033978685.3). Lineage (NCBI taxonomy): Eukaryota > Metazoa > Chordata > Actinopteri > Syngnathiformes > Syngnathidae > Nerophis > Nerophis lumbriciformis. Next base: position 29,835,218 of record NC_084557.2, on the reverse strand, counting down.
ACAAATATTAGCTAATTTGGAATTTGATGCCTGCAACATGTTTCAAAAAAGGTGAACAGGCAAATTGGGAACAGGCTGTGATTGGGTATAAAAGCAGCTTCCATGAAATGCTCAGTCATTTACAAACAAGGATGGGGCGAGGGTCACCACTTTGTGAACAAATGCGTGAGCAAATTGTCTAGCAGTTTAAGAACAACGTTTCTCAACTAGCTATTGCAAAGGATTTAGGGATTTCACCATCTACGGTCCGTAATATCATCAAAAGGTTCAGAGAATCTGGAGAAATCACGGCAAGGCCGAAAACCAATATTGAATGCCCCTGACCTTCGATCCCTCAGGCGGTACTGCATCAAAAACCGACATCAGTGTGTAAAGGATATCACCACATGGGCTCAGGAACACTTCAGAAAACCACTGTCAGTAACAATAGTTTGTCGCTACATCTGTAAGTGCAAGTTAAAACTCTACTATGCAAAGCCAAAGCCATTCATCAACACCCAGAAACACTTTGCTGGGCCTGAGCTCATCTAAGGTGGATTGATGCAAAGTGAAAAAGTTTTCTGTGGTCTGACGAGTCCACATTTCAAATTGTTTTTGGAAATTGTGGACGTCGTGTTCTCCGGACCAAAGTGGAAAAGAGCCATTCGGATTGTTCGAACAAACGCCTTTTTCATGGATGCCCCTGCTTATTTCAGCAAGACAATGCCAAGCCACATTCCGCACGTGTTACAACAACGTGGCTTTGTAGTAAAAGAGTGTGGGTACTAGACTGGCCTGCCTGTAGTCCAGACCTGTCTCCCATTCAAAATGTGTGGCGCATTATGAAGCGTAAAGTACCACAACGGAGACCCCGGACTGTTGAACAACTTAAGCTGTACATCAAGCAAGAATGGGAAATAATTCCACCTGAAAAGCTTCAAAAATTGGTCTCCTCAGTTCCCAAATGTTTACTGAGTGTTGTTAAAAGTAAAGGCCATGTAACACAGTGGTAAACATGCCCCGGTGCCAACTCGTTTGCTTTGTGTTGCGGCCATTAAATTCTAAGTTAATGATTATTTGCAAAAAAATCCTACCTGTACCTGTATCTATCAAAGGTTACCTTGGCAACTTGGGAAGTTACACATGAGCTACCTTGCTTTAGACTGATTCTACTTAACCTGCCTATTAGATTTGAAAAAACTCTTTCCGTGGCGCTCAGATGCCCTAGACCGTGCCATAAAGCTGACCTCAACTCAACACATACCCCTAAAATAGTTTAGGGTGTGACAGTTAGCATTCACCACCATGTTTGATATGTTTTATTAAGAGAAATACCGAAAATAACCCCCAAGTTTACAATTTTCCCATTGCCTATTGTAATAATCCTTGATGATTTAGTTTTTTCCATGAGTGCAAAGCAGCTGAAATGGTCAAAAGGTGACTGAAGAGGTGACAAATGAGTGCATTAATGGTGACCCTAAAGAGATCTGCAGTTTAATCACAACAGAACAGCATGCATTCACTAAAATAACAGCCAGAGAGTGTTTTATTATTTCTTTAGACTAACCTGAGCATGACATACTTGTTACCTGTCAAGATAGTGTTGTATTAACACATACATTTGAAATATTTTTCATCCACCCTGACTGTCCTGGTTGAGTTAGAGTCAGAATTCTGGGGGAAAAAATGGCAAATTCGTAGGAATAACGGAAAGGTAATTGTTAAAAATTGTTAGTGACCAGTGACTCTGTGACCTGCTCGTATGTCGCGCCGCCAGAGGACACTTTCGCTTTTTGAAAGTGAATCAGTTAAAACTAAGCCATCAAATATGATTGACAAATATTGAAATTATCAAAAAAATATGTATATGCAAATGCACCCCCCTGACAGATGCAATAGCCAATGTATAGATTATTGTCTTCTTATTAGGCCTAAACTTGCATTTAACTACACCCGGAATTAGGATTAGTAGCTACACTAATAACAATAACCCTGATTACTAAATGTAATGAGTGCATTTATAAATGGTTGATTTATATAGGCTAGTAAGGTAAAGTTTTGTACCTGACAAGTTTCGGCTACCTTGCTTCTGCAGCCTTCATCAGAGGTGTCACGTGATGTAAGCGTGACGTTATATGGATTTTTCCATCCCACCACTTCAGGTGGGATGGAAATATCTTATATAAATCAACCATTTATAATTACACATTAGTAGGCTAAATGAACCTCTTCAACATGTAATGAGTGCAATGAAAATAATTTTGATGGGCTTTTTCCTGGCAGAGTTTGGTATTACAGTTGTTCCCTAAATTCAAGAGTGCCCCAACTTAAGAGTGTTTTGACATAAGAGCTGTCTCTCAAGTAATTGGTACGCTTTAAGTTACAAGCAAAATTTGAGTTACAAGCATCCCCACCATTAGTTGGTGTAGCAAATGTCACAACGACCCCGTTAGAGCCGTCCAAAACATCCGGTCTTACACACTAGCATTAGCATATAGCTAGAGACAACTTTGTTTTTCAACCATTGGAAGGAAGAAAGTGGGTGTAAAGGATGGTGCTGAGAAGATGAAGCAGATGGTGACTCAGATTGTTGAGCAGCCATCCAGAAACTTGAGGGATCCTGGTACGAATCCAGCTCGTGATCAGAGGAAATGCTGTTGTGTCCTTGGGCAAGACACTTCACCCACCTTACCTCCAGTGCGGCGCACATTGGTGTATGAATGTGAGTGAATGTTTGGTAGTGGTGGAGCAAATGGGCAGCCATGCTTCTGTCGGTCTCTCTTACAGCAGCTGCGGCCACAAATGTAGCTTATCACGATCAATGTGTGACCGTGGAATAAATGAATGATGGGTTCTTAGTGTCACATGCTTTAGGTCACTAAAAAAAGTGCATTATAAATATCCTCCATTAGAATTATTATGTTCTGTGATTTATTTTTTTTTAAATCAACAAAAACATGACTGGGTGTCAGTCCTAGTCGAATGCCAGCCAAGAATGGTAACTTAATATCCAAACGACGGCCATTTATCCATGAAAACATGTCTGAAGGAGAAGCAGCTGGAAAAAGATGCCATAGAAGTCCACTCTCCAAGGTAAATGCTGTACATTATTATAACATTACTGTGTAAAATACTGTAATTGTTAGTAGTGAATTCTATTGAATTGCTTTAATACAATATTTCTTATCTAAAAGTTTGTTTTCAATTCAAAAGGGCATATTACATGTTAAAGTTGTGCTGTTCGTGGGTCCCGAGCACCAATCAAACTGATTTAAATGAATTTCAGTGGGAGATTTGAGAGTGTGTTAAAAGCTCGGTCACAGAAGCAATAAAGCTTGTAAATTGAGGTACTACTGTACTCACTCTTGTGTACAGCATGCAAAACATCAATATTTTTAAAAATTATATGAATAAATGTGAATAAGCTGTTTCTGGGTTTCTTTGTTTTTGTTACCCTTTTTAGTCTAACATTTCTGTAAGGATTTTCTACCTGTAATTGAATCTCTTAAAAAAAAAAAAAAAAATGTTATTTAATGTCAAAAATAAATAATAAATAAATAAATAAAATAGTTGTCTTAAATGAGGTGCAAGGAAGTAACGATTTTAAATACTTTCTAACTGCTGCCTCGCTCAAAAGGTTGAAAATTTGGCAAAACATGCATAATTGCTGCTATTCAATGGGCTCTACAAAACAGAGATGGGTACCAATTACATTTACCGTATTTTTCGGACTATAAGTCGCAGTTTTTTTTCATAGTTTGGCCGGGGGTGCAACTTATACTCAGGAGCGACTTATGTGTGAAATTATTAACACATTAGCGTAAAATATCAAATATTATGTAGCTCATTCACGTAAGAGACTAGACGTATAAGATTTAATGGGATTTAGCGACTAAGAGTGACAGATTGTTTGGTAAACGTATAGCATGTTCTATGTTACAGTTAATTGAATGACTCTTACCATAATATGTTATGTTAACATACCAGGCACGTTCTCAGTTGGTTATTTATGCCTCATATAACGTACACTTATTCAGCCTGTTGTTCACTATTCTTTATTTATTTAAAATTGCCTTTCAAATGTCTATTCTTGGTGTTGGGTTTTATCAAATAAATTTCCCCAAAAAATGCGACTTATATTCCAGTGCGACTTATATGTTTTTTTCCTTCTTTATTATGCATTTTCGGCAGGTGCGACTTATACTCCGGTGCGACTTATACTCCGAAAAATACGGTAAACTGATAGTAGTACCAAATTGGTAAAAAATAAATGTGCCGGTGTTTAAACGGTGCCCCAACCAGTAATAAAAAATGGATGTCAAGTTCTCCAGGTTTTTTCACAGCCGTGCCCGAACTTGAAAGGGCCAGTTGGACTCAGGAAGGACTCAAAGGGACAACTCAATCCTTTTTCCTTGTGATTTATTGATGTTTGATTTGAAGCAATAAAATAAAGTGGGTTATCGGTGTAGATGAATGGATGAACAGAATGAATAGTCGAATAGTGGAATAGTTGAATAGCTTGGGATAGCTGAATAGTAGATTAGCTGAATAGGTGAATAGGTGAATAGCAGAATAGTGGGGGTTGAATAGCTGTTGGTAGATTAGTTGAATAGGTAAATAGGTGAATAGCAGAATAGTGGGGGTTGAATAGCTGTTGGTAGATTAGGTTGATAACCTTAACCAAACAGAAAAAAAAAAAAAAACACATTAGTGTTTCATATACATACATCATAATACATGCTTTGCTTTCCTTTAAATCAATCCAAACAAATTAATTTCCACTGATAGGGTCTAGGTTTAAGAATAAATTTAAACATTTCCAACAATATGAATGAAATTAAATTTAAACAATCCATCCTAATTATAAGAATAAACTTAAACATCACAGATACTTTTTTAAATTTACTTTCAGTCAACTTAAACAATTGTGTAAACATCAGTGGAATTATCTTCTTTAAAGATTCTCCCCAGTGAAATTATCTTCTCTCCCTTGGTTTCCTCACCAGTTGCGTCTTCTGAGTCCAAACAGGAGCTGCCTTCCTTCCTTCTAGCAGCATGTCAAAGGGGTGACTGACTGAAGCTCAAACATTTTGAGCATGTGCTCTGAGCAGGTGAACAGGTGAATTCAATCAAACCAATCTGTTGGAAGCAGGTGGAGATTTTCAGCCCTCAGCTCTCACTGTTGCCCCTTCAGGCCTGGAGTGTGCTCTGCAAATCAGTGGTGTTTGTGCTGCTCTGTACTTTGACTTGACACCTCCCACTTGACCTCTTGGTTTTTTAAACCCAAGGAGGTCACATCATCTGTTCCGGCAAGTTTACCTTCAGTTTGCATGATGTTGTTCTTGTTCTTCAACAGGTATTAAAACAATGATCCGTCTGACGTCTCTGTGAAGAATGGTGGCCGGGATTTTACTTGAGTGCTGCTTTCCCTTCTTTTCAGCAGGTTTTGCAGAGGAGACTGAGTAGCTGGGAAAAGTCCTGATTTGCACATCTCTCACAATCGATGGCAGTGAGTACTACTTGCTTGCACATTTGTGGTGAGGTTTCCTGATATTTTAGCTTACTTGAAGCTGAGCGTTTGATCCGAGTTCGCCACTTCCTGACTGCTCTCCATACCCAGGCAATGACTCGGATCAGCTTGGTCAGGCTGCTGAATTTCTTTATGTCCAGGATTCTTTGGACAGCAGAACCGGCATGTGGTCTTCGGACTTGGATCTTGGACTCTTGTTCACAAGAACTGTGGTCATTTCTGACATGAGTAGGTTTTGGAGTTTTTTCTGTAATAGATGGGACATCATTCTGGTTCCTCTTTGCCTGTGCTCTGGTTACCACTGCTGTGAAAGACTTCCTTTGAAGCTTGTCAATGCTCGCTGTGGCATTCGCAGCAACCTCTTTGGCTGACTTTGTCAGCCACTCATCCACAGGATGTTTTAGAAACTCAGATCCCTCCTGCCACACAGAATCCTTTTTAAGGTCCTCTGGTGATGCTCCTCTTGTTATGAGATCAGCGATATTCAGGTCTCCTGGAATCCATCTCCAATCTTCAATAGACGTGGACTTCTGGATCTCTCCAACTCTGTTTGCGAAGAAGGTCTGATATCCATAGCTCTCTCTTTGGATTGCTCCCAGAACAGTTTGACTGTCCAGCCGATGGAGCCAACATTCAATTTCCATCCGACTGTGTTTTTCAATATACCTTCTGAGCCGTGTAGCAAAGACAGCACCACAGATTTCAGCTTTCACTGCCTCTCCTTTCTGGTCGATGGGTGTGAGCTTGGCTTTGGACTCTGTCAGTCTGACTTGGATGCCTTCTTCAGTCTCCCATCTGAGGTACACCACAGCTCCATAGCTTCTGTCACTTCCATCAGAGAAGGTTATTCCCCAGGGTTTTCCAATCCGATTGGCTGGTGTGAGGCTTCTGTGGAAGGGGATTTGGCTGAGGCGCGTGTATTCCTCAAACAGTGAGATGGCTTCTTCTCTCAACTTTCCAGACAAAGGTTTGTCCCAGGTGTCTCTGGTCAGAGCTTTGCTTCCAGCTGCTTCTTGAAAAGCTTTCCTGACAAGAATGGCACCTTTCTGCTTAGCAGGTGTGACAAGACCTATTGGGTCGTACAGGCTAGCGACCTGGCTAAGCAGTTGTCTTGTCAGTGGATCTGGAGTTTTTTCTCTCACCTCTCCCACCAGGAGATTTTGGCCCATTCTCATCTTCTTCTTTCTTCTTGAGAAATTGATGGAGGTCATGGGGTAGAGTCTGTCTTTTCCAACGAGGTATCCAACACCAAGGGCTTTGTTTTCATCTTCACTCATCTGATTTGGGAGAATGAGGATCCTGTCCGATGAGGATTTCGGCTCTTTTGGTACAGACTCCCGCCTCACACTTTGGCCTGATCGGACCCAAGGCTTGAGAAAGAACCCGCCTGACTTTAGGATTTCCTCCACTCTTCTTGTGTTTTCCTCCAGCTGTTCCAGGTCATTATGGGATGTCAACAGATCATCAACATACGCGTCCTCTTCCACGATCCTACATTCCTCTTTCAGGTGAGCGAACTTGGGCAGCTTGGCTGTCTCTCTCATGGCGAGTTGTGCGATGCACCCTGCTGGTCGATCACCGATGTTGACTCTGGTGATGGCATATTCCTCAATTTCTCCATCCTCAGTGTCTCTCCAGAGGAATCTGTGGAGGTGCATCTCCAGGTCTTCTAGCCACACAGAATTGTACATTTTTTTAATGTCACCCTCCTCTTCTGAACCTGAGTAGAACTGCTCGGATGGGATTGAGGACATCAGGCCCTTTCAGCAGGAGATCATTCATGCTGCGTCCTTGGAACCTCTGGCTGCTGTTCCATACCAATCGCACAGGTGTTGTAACTGAATGCGGGTTTGGCGCCACCAAGTGGCTGACGTACCACACTGGTCCTTGCCAGCCAGCAATGGTCTCTTTGGTGAGTTTCTTTGCCGCTTTCCTTGCTACCATCTCATGGACTTGAGCTGTGTATGCCACTCGCCACTCTGGTTCTTTCTTGAGCTGCTTCTCTGTTCGCAGGAAAGTGGCCTGAACTGCACTCCTGTTGTTGGGCAGCGAGGTTGGATCTTCAATCCAGGGATATTTCGTGTCCCAGTGTGGTTCGTCACTATGTGCATCTGCTTTGACATAGGTGAGGCCTTTTCTTATGATTTCCAGCTCTTTTTCCTCCTTTATAGTCATTTCTTTCCCTCCTGGTTGACAGTTGCCGCATCGGCATCCCCCACACTTGGGTTCACAGGCAGCTCCAATGCTTTCCCATTTCCACCAGTTTAAGAACTCTCTGCCAGCTGTCGTCATCTTGGTTTCAGCAATTTCCTGATATTTCACTGCTGTAGTTCTCATAGACCGGGCAAAGTGTGTTTTGGATCTATGCATAGCCACATCCACTTCTTCAAAGAGGTTTGGATGTGCTCCCCCAACAGTCATTCCTAATGGGCTTTCCCAAAGCACCAAGTCCCCAATTACCTTTACTCTTTGTGGAGCGAGTCTTCCTTCACGGTGGCTGATGAGAAGCTCAATATGCTTTGGTCTCTTCAGATCCTTTAGGTTGATGTCTGGGAAGAACTTCCTGATTTGGTGAGGTTTGATTTCACTGTGCACTTTGGCAATTTCATCCAAACCATAGCATACAAGCTCGTGAGCTCTCTCTGTGCCTGTGGGCGTCTTCACTCTCACCTTGAGTAAATATCTTCTGGTCTTTCCCGTCATGGTCATTCCTCCAACTCCTTGGACAACAAGGGTGACCTTTTCATTTCGCAGGTCGAGTCTTCTGGCAGCTCTGTGAGTGATGTAGTTGGTGTCCGATGCCAGGTCAATGAGAGTTCCAATTTTCTGTCCTGCATTGCTAGTTACTTCCAACAGCATCAGAATTACTGGTAGCTCACGTATATTTGCATCCATCACTCCAGGTTGGATCTTTCCAGCACAGTAGGTCTTCTCCATCACTCCAGGTTGGATCTTTCCAGCACAGTAGGTCTTCACAGCCACATTGGTGAATGCCTTCCTGAAATTTTCAGCCATCTCTGGGGTGAGCTCAGAAATCAGTTTTTCTTGCTCCTCGGTGAGCGCTTGTCGTCTGACATTGGGTCTTCCTCCTTTCCCAGGTTCTCTTCTTTTGGGGTCTTCCTTTAGGCAAAGAAAGAAGTGGTGGCCTGAAGAATTCCTGCAGTCCCTGTTCCTGCACAGGTAAGTATCCGTACACTCCTCCTCTTCATGACAATTTAGGCACCTTTTGCATGCTCCTAGCTTTTCCACAGCTTTCACTTTGTCGCCAGGCTTCAGTTCTTTGAACCGCTTGCAAAAGAAGAGCTTCTCCTGGTGCTTTTCATCTCCACAGACAACGCATCCGGCTTTCCCTGTGAATCTGGTAGAGGCAAACTTCTTTTCCATGTAAGTAGGTTTCTTCTCAGACCTTTCACTTACACCAAGCTGCTCTAGCTTCTCCAGGATTTCTTCTTGGGTCTTCAGGAATTTGAGGAGGCTGTCGAAGTGATTGTCTGCCGTCACTTTGCTTCCTGGGTTGACCATTAATGTGAGCCAGTCCCTCTTTATATTGTCTGGCAGCTTACTCTCTATTGACCTGATCACAAGGGGGTTGTTGATGGCTCCGATGTTTCCCAGCGCTGTCAGGTCATCCAGGGCCTTTTCCACCTTTTGGATTAAGTCAATCACTTTCCTTGGCTGGTTTGACTTTAAAGCAGGAATCTTCTCCAGTTCTTCAACTATTTCTAAGGCAATTGTGGTTTTATTGCCATACCTGTTTAAGCACTCTGAACATGTCTTCCGCATCATTGTATGTTGACAGGCGTAGTTCTCTGCTTATCCGCTCATCAACACTGTCCAGGAGCTGAAACTTCTTCACTTCAATGGAGCCGGTCGGCTCTCCCTGTCTTTGCAGTTTCTCCCAGTCACTACGCCATCGATGGAAGTTCCTTTTGAATCCATAGAACCTGGGTAGACTGGTGGGTTTGATTCTCAGCACCGGCTGTGGAGTTGGTTGGAGCTGGGGTTCTCTTCCTCTTCTTCCTTCCTCTGCACTTCTTTGTGCCGTTAGGAATTCGGCCCTTCTGGCCTCGAGGACATTGCTGAGTGCCCTCAGGTCCTTAACTCTGCCTTCCAGCCTTGGCCTTTGGTCATCTGGAATCCACCTTTCCCACTCAGTCATGCTTGTGATTACATCTTTGACCAATGATTTCACTCCAATCCACTGCAGCTCATATCCGTCTCTGTTGATTGCAGTCACAGGCATTCTCCGGACATCTTCACTGGCGATCCCTGCCTCATTTATTGCAGAGTTGACTTCGTCCTCACCATATCTGGACCAAAGGTTGTGCTGAACCTTTTTACGGACTTCATCCAGTCTTGCTTCACACTCATCTGTGGTTTTTTCTATGTCTTTTTGCTGCTGCATATTTAGTTCCACTTCATCACCTTCCTCAGACTTGGCCTCCATGTCCACCAGTAGGCCGGTCTCGTAGTCATCGTTTGCTTCACAGACATCCCTCGCCAGACTGGAAAGTTTGCAGAACTCCTCTTGTAGTTCCTGCTTTATCATGGTATCTGCAGCTCTGCTGAGGTAGTTGGCTTGCTTGGTGAAGACCCGTTTGGCTACGGTCCTCTCTTGCTTCAGTTGCTTGACTGTTTTCCCAAGAGCTTCGCTTGCCATGGTGCAGTTTTAAGTACCTCCCTTTGCGACAGCAGCTTCTTTGACTTCAGGCCTTTAATCCTCGTCTTCACTGCCACGCTGGTGGTTATCAACTGTCAAGTTCTCCAGGTTTTTTCACAGCCGTGCCCGAACTTGAAAGGGCCAGTTGGACTCAGGAAGGACTCAAAGGGACAACTCAATCCTTTTTCCTTGTGATTTATTGATGTTTGATTTGAAGCAATAAAATAAAGTGGGTTATCGGTGTAGATGAATGGATGAACAGAATGAATAGTCGAATAGTGGAATAGTTGAATAGCTTGGGATAGCTGAATAGTAGATTAGCTGAATAGGTGAATAGCAGAATAGTGGGGGTTGAATAGCTGTTGGTAGATTAGTTGAATAGGTGAATAGCAGAATAGTGGGGGTTGAATAGCTTTTGGTAGATTAGGTTGATAACCTTAACCAAACAGAAAAAAAAAAAAAAACACATTAGTGTTTCATATACATACATCATAATACATGCTTTGCTTTCCTTTAAATCAATCCAAACAAATTAATTTCCACTGATAGGGTCTAGGTTTAAGAATAAATTTAAACATTTCCAACAATATGAACGAAATTAAATTTAAACAATCCATCCTAATTATAAGTATAAACTTAAACATCACAGATACTTTTTTAAATTTACTTTCAGTCAACTTAAACAATTGTGTAAACATCAGTGGAATTATCTTCTTTAAAGATTCTCCCCAGTGAAATTATCTTCTCTCCCTTGGTTTCCTCACCAGTTGCGTCTTCTGAGTCCAAACAGGAGCTGCCTTCCTTCCTTCTAGCAGCATGTCAAAGGGGTGACTGACTGAAGCTCAAACATTTTGAGCATGTGCTCTGAGCAGGTGAATTCAATCAAACCAATCTGTTGGAAGCAGGTGGAGATTTTCAACCCTCAGCTCTCACTGTTGCCCCTTCAGGCCTGGAGTGTGCTCTGCAAATCAGTGGTGTTTGTGCTGCTCTGTACTTTGACTTGACAATGGAAAACACAATACATTTTGTAAAAAAAAAAAAAAAAGTAATACATTAAAAAATAATACCGTAAATGAAATACACGAACAATTGTCAGAACTATTGTAGCAATAAAGAATATGGAGGCCGTGCAAAAGAGGATTTATTTGTGTTGTAATGTTACTACACAGAATTACTTGGGTTTGTGAATGCAACCTCGATCACCGTGACCATCATCGGTGCACAATAGCAAGCTGCAGTTTACAGCATAAGACGTTACTTGCACAACATCACTGTCAAGCATTCCTTGCAGGTGGCTGAGTCTGCATTCATTTAGAACCAAAATGAGGCCTCAAACGCTACTTCTTTTATCAGTCGGCTTACTAACGTTTATTTTGGCACCGGTACCGTTATGCAACGCAGTCTTTGTGCCTATCCCTACAAAACACCTACTGTAACTTTTAGGGTCTTCAGCCAAATCACCACAAAATAGGGTGCGACTGTAAATATATTTGCTTGATTTTACTTACTTGGAAACCAAAGCAGATGGTTGGGATGACGCTGAACGTGGATGCCCAGGAGCTGATCCTACACAGAATTAGGCAAGTTAGACTCATAACTTTAACATAATTTCCAATGTTATGGCGCTGACACACATTCCAGCTAGTTCCTCTGTCAGCGCAACGAAACCTTCAGAGTCTTAACAGTGAAAGTGGTTCTGTCTGTCCTAGTGGCCTCGATTCAAAGTAGAGTTATGTGTAGGATTGATAACAGACACATTTCCTGTAACCAAGCTCATAAGACTGCTATGACTGTCAAGTAGGTTTATAGCCCACAAGCTTGTCCCAGAAGACCAGACTTAACTTTTTGAGAAGATGGGGATACAATACCTTTGAGATTAATCTAGTAAACAACTTGTTTCAGTCAAGGGGAGCCCAGTAAAAACAGCTTAAAGCTTATTCTAAAAATTACAAAATAATTAATGCTTTCATTTCTTATATAAGAGTGACAAGGTTTGAAGCAACTAAATATAAACTTTTAAATGAATTATTGAACATATCAAATATTCACTCCAATTAGATTTTTTAATAGATCACCCCGTACTGTCATAACTGGTTAGGTTAGTCGAGTATCAAACATCAAGCAGCCACTGTTCATATCACAAAATATTTTTTTTATTCAATTTGTGTGCCACTTTTCACACAATGCGTATGAATATACAAGTATATAACCACTCAAACCACTCACCTCGTGCCTAGATCATGTGCTGCATTTGTGATATAGTCCCAGGTTGCTAACTATCTAAATTGATCGGTTATGCAAGAGCAACACAAATGTGCATGGTTGTATCTATGTGTACATACCCGCTGCTGTAGAGAGGGGTTATGTGAAGCAGAACAGAATGCATCGTGTGGTACTTGATGATGATGGCTATGGTCAAGTAGGTCGCAGCCAGAGTGCCCAGTACACTGTGAGTGAAAATACACCACGACAGCAAGTTCAGAAAAACATAATTTAACAAGTAAAGAATGCAGATCAACAGAACATGACCACAGGGTTTGCTGACTTAAAGAGGGTCATGTCTGCAAAACAAATTATAGAATGTACATTATGATGGCCAATATATATATATATATATATATATATATATATATATATATATATATATATATATATATATACATACATACATTCATATATATATGTGTTAATGTATCAAAACCAGGGATGTCCGATAATGGCTTTTTGCCGATATCCGATATTGTGCAACTCTTTAATTACCGATACTGATATCAACCGATACCGATATCAACAGATATATGCAGTCGTGGAATTAACACATTATTATGCCTAATTTGGACAACCGGGTATGGTGAAGATAAGGTACTTTTTGAAAAAATTAATAAACAAAGCTAAATAAATTAAAAACATTTTCTTGAATAAAAAAGAAAGTAAAACAATATAAAAACAGTTACATAGAAACTAGTAATTAGTAAAATTAACTGTTAAAGGTTAGTACTATTAGTGGACCAGCAGCACGCACAATCATGTGTGCTTACGGACTGTATCCCTTGCAAACTGTATTGATATATATTGATATATAATGTCGGAACCAGAATAATTATAACAGAAAGAAACAACCCTTTTGTGTGAATGAGTGTGAATGAGTGTAAATGGGGGAGGGAGGTTTTTTTGGGTTGGTGCACTAATTTTAAGTGTATCTTGTGTTTTTTATGTTGATTTAATAAAAAAAAATTAATAAAAAAAAAACGATACCGATAATAAAAAAAACGATACCGATAAATTCCGATATTACATTTTAACGCATTTATTGGCCGAGAATATCGGCAGGCCGACATTATCGGACATCCCTAATCAAAACATAAAATTCAATTTAAAAAAACTCAATATGATAGTTTACATGTATTTTTGTCAAGTGTAATGTGCAACAGTAACAGTTTGAATAATTATTTTTTTTTCAGTAAATTAAAGTTCATATATCGCCTGATCTGCAATCATATCCATTTACATATTTCACTGGGAAGGCGAAATGTTCTTAAAGAGGAGACTTTGACAACAAAAGAAAGTTTTCAATCACTGGTGCTATTGCTAGCTGCATTGGATTTGTTTATTGAGCGAAGCAGTCACACATCCTGTCCCTCATTCAATGTGTGCATGTCGTAACTCCGGACGACTATGTATCCTACTTAAAGTCCCAACTAAAAAATCAGATTTTGAATATACTGTATGTATGTACTGCACACCCCATTTTACAGCTTGGGTCTCTGTGGCATTAAGGGATCATAACAACACTCTCTGTTGATCTGTCATCCTCAATGAACCAGGAAGTACCCTGCTGTAACATGCATATGTACTACATAATTGTTATTTTTATCAATGTTGTTAACATTTACACATTTTTAACAGAATATTTTATTTTAGATTTTTTGTTATGCACACTTAGAGCTTTTCAAATGGTTTGCTACAACACATGCATTGCAAATTGCATTAAAGTAGAGTTTACAAAACACTCCTGTTCTGCTCTCAGTAAAATAATAAGATATCATAACGCAAGACAAACTGCCTGCAGACATCAAAACCAACCAAATGAGTAAATAGTGTTGTATTGGTTAATTTAATATGTTTAACTGCTAAGGTTTCATGGTTCATTCGTGGTGACCTAATTTGTACCCCATGTCGATTTTTTTTACAGTAAGAACAGAAGAGCTTATTTTTAGACCATGTCTCACAATACTATTGCTGTAATGTTTTTGCCTTAGGACTAGAATCTGAACAAGGGTGTGAGCTGACCAAGTTTTTCAGGCAAAGTGCAACAGTGACCCCTATAGGAACATCTTCTAAATGCACCCCTTATATTGCATAACCTAAAATACTTCTATGTCTAAGGCAGTGTTTTTCAACCTTTTTTGAGCCAAGGCACATTTTTTGCATTGAAAAGATTCGGGAGGCACACCACCAGCAGAAATCATTAAAAACGAAACTCAGTTGACAGTAAACCATAACCAACCATGCATCAATATAGCTCTTGTCTCAAAGTAGGTCTAATGTCACGACCTGTCACATCACGCCATGACTTATTTTGAGTTTTTTGCTGTTTTCCTGTGTGTAGTGTTTTAGTTCTTGTCTCACGCTCCTATATTGGTGGCTTCTTCTCTTTTTTTGGTATTTTCCTGTCGCAGTTTCAAGTCTTCCTTTGAGCGACATTTCCCGCATCTACTTTGTTTTAGCAATCAATAATACTTCAGTTGTTTTTATCCTTCTTTGTGGGGACATTTTTGATTGTCATGTCATGTTCGGATGTACATTGTGTACGCCGTCTTTGCTCCACAGTAAGTATTTGCTCCACAGTAAGTCTTTGCTGTCGTCCAGCATTCTGTTTTTGTTTACTTTGTAGCCAGTTCAGTTTTAGTTTTGTTCTGCATTGCCTTCCCTAAGCTTTAATGCCTTTTCTTAGGGGCACTCACCTTTTGTTTATTTTTGGTTTTAGCATTAGACACCTTTTTACCTCTACACTGCCTCCTGCTGTTTCCGACATCTACAAAGCAATTAGCTACCGGCTGCCACCTACTGATATGGAAGAGCATTTCACGGTTACTCTGCCGAGCTCTAGACAGCACCGACACTCAAAAACCACACGTAATTTGCAGACTATATTTACTGGTTTGCAAAAAATATTTTTAACCCCAAAAAAATTAGATAATCTCCCACGGCACACCAGACTGTATCTCACGGCACACTAGTGTGCCACGGCACAGTGGTTGAAAAACACTGGTCTAAGGAACATGAATAGTTTTGACTAAAGTAATGTGTGTAGTAATGGTGTAATACAGTAATTCAATGTACCAATTTCTGATTGTTTAAGAATGTTTCCATTATGTGGGCAATTGGGAAAGTCTGCTGTGTGTGCAGCTAAACGTTCACACTTAAACAGAAAGAAAGACTTCAAATTTAAATGTAATATTATTCTGAATATTACATTAGCTGATACACATGACAAGACAGCCAGGTGGAAAGCATATGGAGTGGAGAACCACAGGCTATCTAAATAATTGTATCAACGCTACCTTGGCTATTAAGGCCTGATCTAACAGAGGTTTGCATGTACTAAACGACGTCTAAACTTGATAGTGCACGCAAAGCTGTTCTACTAAACTTGTGCGCAGAGGATTGCGTCTCTTGAGTGAACAGAATAAGGAGCAAAATACATTTGGCGTGATGGTATTCATGAACATGCAGAATATGCTGATCATCAGACGCCAACAATACTAGGAGAAAATGAAAATATAATTATTTAGCATGGAATTGTTCTGCTAGCGCTAGTTTGCGTTTTTCTTTAGCACGTTTGAAAAGTATGTGTAAACTGACACAGTTATGCACACGGCTGTGAGAAAACGTGCAAAGTGCAAAGACAAATAATGGACAGAGAATTTGCCGTCTTATGTGTGTGTGTCAACAATATTTGGAGTGCCAGAAAAAAAAAAAATAGACATACGGTCTATTCAGCAGTATCTTATTATAGCTGCTGGATGATTTAAGAGGCTGATTAAAACAAATTCAATTGATGCATTTTCTAATGGCATTTGTTTAATCATTTAGGAATTATAATTATAATACAGTATATCTCTGATATGAAAAAACGCCTTTCAAAATGCATTTTCTTTCATTTGAATCATTCCAGACGCATGAATGCGCTGCGATGTTGTGACTGTCCACCGCCTTCCGGTAGCGCACAAAAAAAAAATATATATGATAGAAAAAATTGTTTCTGTTGTCTATAGATTGCAATTTTATATTGCTGAAAAGGTGGTACAGATTATAGATGTGTGCTGCTAGTTCAACAGCATTGCAAACATGTTAGAGAGCATAATCAATTAATCAAAAAATCAAAATGTATTTATATAGCCCTTAATCACAAATGTCTCAAAGGGCATGCATATGGAGGGAGAAGAATGTGTCAATAGCCACAGCCAGTAGTACACGCAAAAACCTCATATAAATATGGCAGTCTGCACGATTTATCAATTACAAACAATTTTATTGTTTAGTGCCTGGTATTTGTATTTGGATCTTAATAGATCAGACCCTATGTGTTTCCTGCTGAGTTTTACGAGGCTTTTGCACGTGTTGCCATGCTCATGTTGCTCAACTACAATCATTGCACTGGAATTTGTTTACTTTGTTCATTTATGCATTTGAGTGTGGGGTGGTTTAGCTGGGAGAGTCTGGCTCTGATGCCTTATTTTCTCTTAGAAGTCTTTTTTTTTTTTTTTACTTAGGGGAGTAGGATTCGACAGAAAACACCACTGAAACATACATTATACGTGTATTTGTGGTGGAGAAGAACTGGAAGGCAGACCTGATGTATTTTTGAATGCTGATCTCTTTTGGGGTGGAAATGGGCAGGATGAGGAAGGCACACAGCAGCACCAGGGCAAAGCGTTGGTCCGTGTAGAAGTGATAGGGCCTCTCAGTGTCTGGCAAACCAGTTATTAACTCATAGAGGGAGCCACACACTAATAGACAACACAAGAAACAAACAAGAACATTTGAAAATTAGGTCAAATGAGAATAATTCTGTCATTTCCCTGTTTATAAGACAAAGACAAAACATGAGATGGAAATTCATAATTAATAGTAAGTTACCCGTTTTGATTTTTAGGGTAACAATGGTACACTAGTTTGTAATAAGGAGAGTATGTCATTAACACGGTAAGCCCAGGCTTTTTAATGCTTTAAGTTATTAGTGGACTAGCCTGGACTCCTCTCAGGTTTGTTAGTTATTGTTCAAATGTGTGAACTGTGCAGCTTTTCACGCCAAGCAACTTCTATTAGGTGTTTTATGTACTCTACTGTACATCTGACACAAGATTCACTTTTATATTTATATAACACATGTATTAATATGTTTCTTACATACAAAAATCCCTTAATAAGTATATATAAACTGGTGCTATCTAACAACTGATTTTTAAAATCAGATTAATCACTTAGAATTGTGATTATTTGTGATTAATCGCAATAAATGGCATGTATATTTTAACTTATGTTATTTGAACTTTTAAAAAGACCACTATATTTTGACACAAATGCAATGTTATTGTCAGAATGGCATACATGAATATTTATTAAATGTTTTAAATTGAATTATGTGCTCAAAACTTGGTAACAGTTGTACTATCTAATGTCTCATTGGGGTGTCACACTTTTTTCCTCTCGTCCACCATCGATCCACTGATTTTGAAGGCAACTCCTCGATATGTGTAACCAGAGGTGTGGACTCAAGTCACATGACTTGGACTCGAGTCAGACTCGAGTCATGAATTTGATGACTTTTGACTCGACTTGACAAAATGTAAAAAGACTTGCAACTCGACTTAGACTTTAACATCAATGACTTGTGACTTCACTTGGACTTGAGCCTTTTGAATTGACATGACTTGACATGACTTGCTACTTTCCCCAAAACCCAAAGATGAAAAAGTTATTCGGGAGCGCTCCGTATTTTTCATTGTGTACTTGTCTATCAGCGTTGCGTGTGTCAGCTGGTGTGCTCACAGTACAACAGCCAATCAAATTAGATCTACTTTGTTTTCATCACACAGCATTCATCCAATCAAATTGCAGGACAACCAACGAAGAAGACATGTCCAAACCACACGCCAGTGAACAAAAAATGATACCTAAAATAATTTCGTTTGGGTATAAAAATTACGAGGTGGTCAACACAAAACGGTTTGTAGTATGCAACACATGCGGTTCGAAAATTACTGATGGAGAGGCAACAACTTCCAACTTCGTCCGGCATTTGAAGTTGCACAAAGAACGGTAAGTTTTGAATGTAAGATAACGTTTATTTGCTAAGTAACCTGACTTTTATTTGCTGTGTAGTTAAATCAGTGAGGCTGTAAACTCACTGCTAACGTTATAACGTTGTTGCAAACATGGGAATCTGTTGCAGTTCACTACCATATTCATACTTTTTGTTCAGTGATTTTTTTAAGCAGTGTTACGTTAGTCAATATATCACACGTAACGTTAGACGGCGGTCAGCAGCACCGCGTATTTTAGCCACCTAAAAAAAGACACAAATAGTAAAATAAAGGTCAGTTAAAATGTATACTATATTATGAATATGTGTACCGTTTTAGCTAGCTTTCTGACATACTGTTGGTTGTTTACCTCAGTGGTCCCCAACCACCGGGCCGCGGCCCGGTACTGGTCCGTGGATCGATTGGTATCGGGCCGCACAAGAAATAATTTTTTTTTCTTTTTCTTTTTTTAATTAAATCAACATAAAAAACACAAGATACACTTACAAGTAGTGCACCAACCAAAAAAAACTCTCTACCCCTTTTGTTCTGGGCATTGAACATGAAGACTCTTCCTTCACTGTTCCGAGTGGCCATGAGAGTCTTGGCAGTGCCTGCCTCCAGTGCTCCAGTGGAGCGAGTTTTCAGCCATGGTGGCATCATACTACGCCCCCATCGTACACAAATGACTGACAGACTCTTGGCTAATTTGGTCTTTTGCAAATGCAATGCAGCATAGGGCCCTGACATATAAAAAGTACAACTTTTTTGTTATGTTCACGTATATGTCATGTTTTTTCAATGTTAACACTTTTGTACAAATAAGTACATTTGCACTTTATTTTTCAATGTGTTTGTTCTGTAAAGTAATGAGTTAATGTTTAAAATGACTGGTTAATAGTGCTATTATAAAGTGCAATGTCAGCACAATTTTCTTTCCTGCAATTTAAAATGCACTTGTTTTAATAAATAAATACAGCGTTTGAAAAGCATACACAATCTGTGTTAATATATTAGTCTGTGGTTAAAAGGACTTGAAAGGACTCGAAACTCAAAATGCAGGACTTAGGACTTGACTTGAGACTTTCCAGTCTTGACTTTGGACTTGACTCGGGGCTTGCCTGTCTTGACTCGGGACTTGACTCGGACTTGAGGGCAAAGACTTGAGACTTACTTGTGACTTGCAAAACAATGACTTGGTCCCACCTCTGTGTGTAACCATCAAAATTATTGTCAACTCTGGAACCCTTTACCAGCAAGTTTGACAAGTGCAGAGGATTGTTGCTGTGATGTGAACTTGTGTTAGAACAGAGACCCCAATACGTTTTTAATTATCGAGGCAAGATAAGTTACGTAATTGATTTGTAACGACAATGAGCAAAAGCATAGGCAGAAGCTTGGTTTCCTTCCCAAGATAAACAACCCCATTACCTTTGCTGAGTTTTCCTGAAAGGTGAAAACAGTTCTATCATTCCACTCACACTTCTCCAGCACTGGAATGAGGATGCTCTCCCTCCAGTATTCATCAATGGCCGAACCGATACCCTAAATAATCAGTTGGTGGCCAGAGAAAAACCTGCCATCTTCAACATCCCGGTAACTATGAACATCCATATCAATAAACAGCGCCAAAGCGAAGCATCACTAACACCTGCTCCCATCAGAACTCACTCCCCAGTCTTCAGTGAGAGCTACAATAGTACTCAGCAAGCGCTTAAACTCTTGCGCCCATCAGTGAGGGTGGGGACCAAGACCCTACTAACCGTCTGTCTCTACTCGCTCAGCTCAGGCTTTAACAGTCAATCCCAGGGCTTCCTGAACTGGGCACAGTTCACCAGGGATGACTGTCAATCTTGGGGACTTAATTGAAGTACAAAATAAGTCAGTCGTATTTTTTTCCTATCTGAACTTGTGTTGATTAGCTGAGTAACTGTTTGTTTTGTAAAAACAATGTGGCTGTAAGGAACTCGCATGGCTGCCGTTTTAGTGACCCCAAGATGCAGGGACCAGCAGACGGAGAGCAGGTATGAGTTTAATTTACTCAAAACAGAAATGAAGCAGTCTTGCATGTTAACATTCCACAACATAAAAGGGATCTTCGAGCACTAAGGAGTGCTCGAAACAAGCATAAATAGAACATATGCTGATTGGCAGCAGGTGTGGACCACCTGCCAATCAACAGCAGGTGAGTGAACTAGCACAGTGTTCTATGGAACAAGCAGGAAGTGGAAACCAAAATAAGAGTACTGATGGGAAGTAAATACAAAACAAGGAAACAAACAGAAATGAAATGACAGATCATCACAGTGACACCTCATTTTCTTTCTTCTCATTTAAAAAAGAAAAAGACAAACAGTTTGGCAGCCACTCTCTCCCCGAGCTTGGAAATTTGTTCCAGAGTACAGGGTGAGAGAGGAACAGTATATTGAATCTCCCTTATGTATTGCATGTTTGGAAATTTACAAGAAAGAATCTTTTGAATGTGTCAGTCTAGGTAGACTTCAGAGCTGAGGGTAACTTCATTGATGCCGATCTGGCAGCCAAACTGGGAATACTGCTCAAAACCCTATAGAGCAGCATCGTTACAAAGACACCGGATAGTCTGACCATCGTCAAACCGCAGACCCAGATCATAACTCTTGTGCTTCATGGAAACCATCAGGAGAAGCTATATCTCATGGTGTTGCAAACCCCCCTCTATTCTTCAGTTCTTGGTTTTCCGTAGCTGAGAAACAATCCTCAAATCAACTAGACAACAGGGGGAATACTCAACTGGAGCAACTTCTGCCTCTCACATTGCCTGAAATCAGCTGTTCCTCCTCCCTTTGAATGATAATCCTCATCCTTAAAACCGCAGCAGACTTGTCCCAGGTTACCCCGGATTACTTGAATTTGAAGGACTAAAGGACTTTCTCTAACTCATCATAGGCCTTACAATAGTTGTATCAATCTCCTTTCAGGGGCCTCTCTCCCTGTAGGGAGGATGTATAACATCTCACGTCCCAAATGACAACCTATACACTAAGACCTTAATAACTGGACCCTCATCTTCCTCTGGGGCGGGATTTTACTTCACGAACAAGAAAGATGGCAACTCACTGATGTAGAATCATGACATTTATGCCCTCATCCATCATCACCACTGGCTTTGATGGCAACTCCTTGGAAGACTTATTTCAATACATAATCTACACCAAATTATCTACTTTCCAATATAACATGTGTTTGCCATCCTAATACATCCTTGTTTTTAGCCGACATCAAAGTATCTGCAATTTGGAGCGCAGTCCACAATCCCAATACCAGCTCTGATTTTGAAGCCAGCGAGCACAACAGTCGGAATGTCCTTACTCATCTTTGCACTGATGTATGCATTGACCTGACACTGATTGTTAGCAACCTGTGTCCTGGGCATGACGTTATAGTGCATCCGGCAATGGAGGCTCCTCTATGGAGTCTTGGGGCACTAGGAGGTTAACCCCTTTACTACTGTTACCCCAGGTGGCCCTTGGCAAAGGCCTAGTACCTGACTGCCCCCTAGCCAGGGATACGGTGAAGACCTCAACGGCGGAGCAGGCGGAAGACGGTAGATTTAAGAACTACCACAACAGCTGCGATGGCGGAAGAAGGCTGCAGCAGAAAAGGGTCCCCAGTCGTCTTGGACTCCATGACACTACTGGACCCTGACCCGATTCTGTCAATGATCTTGTGGTGACTGTCTGTGCACCAGTCTCCACACGTTAAACAAAGTCACGCACAGGCATCCTCCATAAAGGGATACACCCCTAACAGGAGGATCGTCATACTCGTTCGAGTGACCGCCGATGATGATGTTAGCAACCCAGGTCGCCTTTCAGGTAAACATCCGCAGTTAAGGTAAAGGACCATGTGCGGTCAAATTATTGTGCTGTACATTTTTTAACATTATTCACATACGATAAGTTAAAGTTAAGTTAGAGTCCCAACGATCGTGGTGAGGTGAGGAGAGCAGTGAGCAGCACTGTGTGCCGCACTCGGGAATCATTTGGTGATTTAACCCCCAATTCCAACCCTTTATGTGGAGTGCCAAGCAGGGAGGCAATGGGTCCCATTTTTATAGTCTTTGGTATGACTCGGCCGGGGTTTGAACTCCCGACCTTCCAGTCTTAGGGCGGACACTCTAACCACAAGGCTACTGAGCTGGGATTGTATTGTATTGTTTTGTAAGGTCCTAATTTGTCAGCCCTAATGTTATCAATATTTATTATAAATATAGATAAAGTAATATTATGAGAGTACAACAATATCTAGGTTTAGGGTTTCCCGTACGTGTGATATATCGTGGTGTTCGCCACAGCAAAATAAAAGCCGCAACACCTTAAAAATGAGAGATTTTTTTTACGTGAAAACCAATTAAAGTAATATAATGTATTTTAGCATCTAGAAGAAGTCACACAAAGTCTGACGCTTTTCTTAACTTTTTGTTGCCAATCTTATTGCCATCCTTCTGTGCCCACAAGTCCATTTCCGTGCTTCACTGTCAGACACACAACACTTCCTCATTCTCCGCCAATCCCCTCAGACACGATATGTTCACGATCATGGGAACTTTGATCAATGATCAACTCTGACCAACACATGAACAAAAACACTAGAAGGTCGTTAAAGTATGAATAAAGTATATAGCCTACTAATTGCGCACTATTGACTAGTGATGCATCGGAAATTCGGCCGCCGATAAAATACTTTGATCACAAAAATAACACTGCCAATACCGGATGTTGTATGATGTAGGCAATACATACACACGCGATTGTCTGGCAGCATGTCTGCAATGTGGATGTACTTTAATAGATTTGAGATTTACCAGCGGACAATGCAGTCCGCAGCACATGAAGCAAGTGTGATGTAAGGCCCGCTGTTTGTTGCAGACCTCAAGTGACAGAAGTAAAGATTCTCTCAACAGGAGTACAGTCCTCACAACAATACCAGAAAAAGATGCTAGATTTGTTACTAATCCTTTTTAATAATGAATAAGTCACTTTAAGGATTGGAAAAGTCTCTAGACACTTTAAAATTTCTCAACAAAGGACATTGTACAATAAGCAGCAACAATAAAAAAATAGAGCAAAACGATGTACCGTATTTTTCGGACTATAAGTCGCAGTTTTTTTTTTAAAGTTTGGCCGGGGGTGCGACTTATACTCAGGAGCGACTTATGTTTGAAATTATTAACACATTACCATAAAATATGAAATAATATTATTTAGCTCATTCACGTAAGAGACTAGACGTATAAGATTTCATGGGATTTAGCGATTAGGAGTGACAGATTGTTTGGTAAACGTATAGCATGTTCTATATGTTATAGTTATTTGAATGACTCTTACCATAATATGTTACGTTAACATACCAGGCACGTTCTCAGTTGGTTATTTATGCCTCATATAACGTACACTTATTCAGCCTGTTGTTCACTATTCTTTATTTATTTGAAATTGCCTTTCAAATGTCTATTCTTGGTGTTGGGTTTTATCAAATAAATTTCCCCAAAAAATGCGACTTATACTCCAGTGCGACTTATATATGTTTTTTTCCTTCTTTATTATGCATTTTCGGCCGGTGCGACTTATACCCCGGAGCGACTTATACTCCGAAAAATACGGTAATATAAAGAAAAAATATATGTTAATACTAATTAATGAAAACAGATTTGTTTTTAAATGTCTGTATAAAATGTATTTAGCTTTTTTAAAGAAAATACATGCATCACCGGAAATTACCCACATTTTTTTCGCCATGTCATTTTGACCACACCCCCACCATGGCTCTAGCCACACCCCACTGCCCCAGGCATATTGGCAATCGGGGGAAAACCCTGTGGTGGGTCCAGAGTGGATTTAAAGATTTTGCCTTTACACGCCCTTACAACGGATTTGAAATACAACAATCAAGTTGTGATCGGATTATAGACTTCCATGTGTAAATTCAGAGATGTTTTTAAATATGTTTATTATTAGACATTATCAGGTGCTAAAA
The DNA here is from genome assembly GCF_033978685.3 of Nerophis lumbriciformis. Lineage (NCBI taxonomy): Eukaryota > Metazoa > Chordata > Actinopteri > Syngnathiformes > Syngnathidae > Nerophis > Nerophis lumbriciformis. The sequence continues at coordinate 29,810,722 of NC_084557.2, read as the reverse complement.
CAAAGACATTATTGCATTTATTATGTACTGTATAAACCCAGATTAATTGTGCAATTTATTCTGACTGCACACTGACTGCTTCTTAACAGCGGATGGTTACCTGAAAGGCGGAGCAGGTTGCTTTACGGTCAGTGATCAGGTCAATGCACACATCAGTAGTGCAATGACTGGTGTGCTTGCAGGCAAATTTTATTTCAAAATAAACTCATACGGTAGCTAATTCTGAGCAAATAAATGATGTGCATTCAAATAAAACATTTAATACATTTTCCCATATGACAGAAAACTGCATTTGTGTCAAAATATTGGGTCTTCCATCCATCTGTTTTCTACCGCTTGTCCCTTTCGGAATCTCGGGGGGTGCTGGAGCCTATCTCAGCTGCATTCGGGCGGTAGGCGGGGTACACCCTGGACAAGTTGTCACCTCATCACAGGGCCAACACAGATAGACAACATTCACACACTACTGACAATTTAGTGTAGCCAATCAACCTAACCCCAGGTGCATGTCTTTTAAAAGTTAATTTAAATTATGCACAGAATTAAATTAGTGCGAATAATCACAATTAATAAAAATGCAAAAGTGTGATTTATCACATTTACAAATGTAGTCGTTTGACTGCACTGAAAAAAACAAACTCTTTTACTCACATTTCTCCAGCTGGTCATCCACTATGACAAGGAAGGCCACAGAGATCATAAAAAGGTTAAAAACGAAGCAGATCTCACATAGCTGACCGATGGATGGGCCGCACACCTCCTTCACCACCGCCTGGTAGGTGCACTGACCACTTATGGAGGACGCGTAGCCCAGGATGATCAGACCACTGACCAGGAACACAAGGGAGACCTGAGTGGAAAAATATTACAGTCGAAGATGACGGACACTTATAATGTGCGGCATTTTAAACATTTTGCTCGCCCTGAAATGCAAGAAAATGGTCCACTCGCTGCTTTGTGAGCATATACAGCAATGGTGTCAAACATACGTCCGAGAGCCAGATCAGGCCCGCAAACAGGTTTTATGTAGCCCGCGTGTTGAGGTTGCTAAGTATAAAAATGTACTGAAATTGTTTAATGAAAAAAACTGCTGATCTAAATGTGTCCACCGGGTGTCGCAATAACAATTCTGTTAGGCAAGCAAACAGTTTATTGGGCCAAGCAAGAGGTACACAGTAAAGCGCATACATTTATGGTATCGCATGGCTGGGGCTCCTCCCCCTCGACCCAAATTAAACGTAAAACCTGCCGTTTTACGTCTTCTGCTTCGAACGCATTGGCACCCTCATTGCCCCAAAATGTCTTTCAAAAATGAGAAAAGTTCATGCAGAGTGTAACTCAACCCTCTTCAACAGTTTGTACTCGAAGTGGGAATCTTTGGCCCCCTCACGATTTGATTATGATTACTATTAAGGAGTTACGATTCGATTTTAAATCGGTTGTTGATGCATCTTTAATTTACGTATATTGATGGAGTTTTACATTTCTTTTGTTTCACTAAATCAGTGTTTTTCAACCTTTTTTGAGGCAAGGCACATTTTTTGCATTGAAAAAATCCGGAGGCACACCACCAGCAGAAATCATAAACTCGGTTTACAGTAAAAAGTAATTGTCGCAATTGTTGGATATGACTTTAAAGCATAACCAAGCATGCATCACTATAGCTCTTGTCTCAAAGTAGGTGTACTGTCACCACCTGTCACATCACGCCCTGACTTATTTTGACTTTTTTGCTGTTTTCCTGTGTGTAGTGTTTTAGTTCTTGTCTTGCGCTCCTATTTTGGTGGCTTTTTCTCTTTTTTTTGTATTTTCCTGTAGCAGTTTCATGTCTTCCTTTGAGCGATATTTCCCGCATCTACTTTGTTTTAGCAATCAAGAATATTTCAGTTGTTTTCATCCTTCTTTGTGGGGACATTGTTGATTGTCATGTCATGTTCGGATGTACATTGTGGACGCCATTTTTGCTCCACAGTAAGTCTTTGCTGTCGTCCAGCATTCTGCTTTTGTTTACTTTGTAGCCAGTTCAGTTTTAGTTTCGTTCTGCATAGCCTTCCGTAAGCTTTCAATGACTTTTCTTAGGGGCACTCACCTTTTGTTTATTTTTGGTTTAAGCATAAGACACCTTTTTACCTGCACACTGCCTCCCGCTGTTTCCGACATTTACAAAGCAATTAACTACCGGCTGCCACCTACTGATATGGAAGAGTATTACACGGTTACTCTGCCGAGCTCTAGACAGCACCAACACTCAACAACAACACATCATTTGCAGACTATAATTACTGGTTTGCAAAAAATATTTTTTAACGCAAATAGGTGAAATTAGATCATCTCCCACGGCACACCAGACCGTATCTCACGACCAGTGTTGGGACTAACGCGTTACAAAGTAACGCCGTTAGTTTCGGCGGTAACTAGTAATCTAACGCGTTATTTTTTATATTCAGTAACTCAGTTACCGTTACTACATGATGCGTTACTGTGTTATTTTACGTTATTTTTTATGTAGTATCGGCTAGAAACTGAGGATCTGAGTGTGTTTTATTGCAGCGAAGCAGAGACATGCTTCTGATTCTTCCTCTGCGCTCTGTGTGTGTGTGTGTGTGTGTGTGTGTGTGTGTGTGTGTGTGTGTGTGTGTGTGTGTGTGTGTGTGTGTGTGTGTGTCTGGGTGTGGGGAGGGGAGGGGAGGGGGGTGTGCAATACAACGTAAACCGTTGGCCAACCAAAAAGTAACCACAGAACACTATACGACTATACGGTATAGTGTTCTGTGGTTACTTTTTGGTTGGCCAAGCGGACGTGACGACAGGCTGTCCCCACTCAGATCCGCACGGACCGGGAGGGGGCGTGCCTTAAGTCCGGCTGGAAATCAGGAGAAATTTGGAGAATGGTTGTCCCAGGGAGAGGCACTGAAATTCGGGAGGGTTGGCAAGTATGAGATATTCTCACTTCTTTTGTTTTGTCGAGCACAAAGAAAAGAACATTTTAGTTAAATGTAAGTTGTGTCTTGGATCAAAGATCCCGTCTCCTGCCCAAAACAACAATTCAAATCTGCCTGGTTAGGCTCTGTGTATGTCACATGTGCCTTCCTTAGGTGAAGCCAGCTTTACAGCTATGTTGTTGATTGATTGATTGATTGAAACTTTTATTAGTAGATTCCGTACAATTGACCACTAAATGGTAACACCCAAATACGTTTTTTAACTTGTTTAAGTCGGGGTCCACTTAAATTGATTCATGATACAGATATATACTATCAAATATATACTAACATCATAATAAAGTCATCACACAAGATAATCATCAGGGTATATACATTGAATTATTTACATTATTTACAATCCGGGGTGTGGGATATGGAGGGGGGGTGGGACCATAATTGGACCATAATTAAGGAGCTGGTCGAATCACTCGTGAGAGGCTCGCTGCAGTCAGCCAAAGTTTAGAGCTGTCTGCATTACTTTATTTACAATAAACAAATCAATTATCAATTTTTGAAATTTACTAATTGATTTTCTAATTGTCAATGTCCGAACTGCGATGCATCCAAAAATGTATTATATTCCTCACCTCTAGTTTCTACCTCCAGTTGTATAGGTTGTTGAGTTAGCACAGAATTAATACGTGGACATGACAAATGAGTTATTTGATAACTAGACATCCATCCATCCATCCATCTTCTTCCGCTTATCCGAGGTCGGGTCGCGGGGGCAGCAGCCTAAGCAGGGAAGCCCAGACTTCCCTCTCCCCAGCCACTTCGTCCAGCTCCTCCCGGGGGATCCCGAGGCGTTCCCAGGCCAGCCGGGAGAGATAGTCTTCCCAACGTGTCCTGGGTCTTCCCCGTGGCCTCCTACCGGTTGGACGTGCCCTAAAACACCTCCCTAGGGAGGCGTTCGGGTGGCATCCTGACCAGATGCCCGAACCACCTCATCTGGCTCCTCTCCATGTGGAGGAGCAGCGGCTTTACTTTGAGCTCCTCCCGGATGACAGAGCTTCTCACCCTATCTCTAAGGAGAGCCACGCCACCCGGCGGAGGAAACTCATTTCGGCCGCTTGTACCCGTGATCTTGTCCTTTCGGTCATAACCCAAAGCTCATGACCATAGGTGAGGAAGGGAACGTAGATCGACCGGTAAATTGAGAGCTTTGCCTTCCGGCTCAGCTCCTTCTTTACCACAACGGATCGATACAGCGTCCGCATTACTGAAGACACCGCACCGATCTGCCTGTCGATCTCACGATCCACTCTTCCCTCACTCGTGAACAAGACTCCGAGGTACTTGAACTCCTCCATTTGTATCTATTTATGATTTATTTTCTTCAATCCCAGATAGGCTGGGACTTAATTTGTAATGGCTTTGTAGCAGTGACGTGCAGTCACTAGAGGCAGGTGAGGCAGGGCCTCACCTGCCATCATGGAAAGAAAAAAAATTTAAAAATAATGTTTTTTTTATTAAATTGTTATATGTATCCAGTGATTATACTATAAAGTTATTTTCCATTTAACTTCACCAGTTTTAGATTATTTTTATTTAAAATCGCTGAATTTTCACATTTGCCGTTCAAATACTGAGAAGAGACGGTGCGGTGATCAGCAGCCAGTTGAGGCACGTCACTCAGTTGTGCCTCAACATGGATTGCGGACTCGGCTAACTGCTGGCCTGCTGTGCAGTGAGACCGTATTGCTATATGAACTATATTATACATTTCCATAGTTTAGTTAGCTGAGGTATATAATGTACAGTGTATTTTGTCAACAACTGTATGTGTGTAACGTATTTCTTGTGCTGACTCACAGTAATCCCGCCTCCTGCACCCCCGGCGTAGAATGCAACCTCTGACGTGAGTGTTATATCAACTAAAGCCCACACTTAAACTTTCCACGTGCAAGATTGAATCTATTTAAAAAAGTTATTTCATAAGAAGCCAAAAAGTGCAAAAACATTGATGTTCGTGTTGGAGGAGTTGTGAATGACTGCAAGGCCACAACATTAGGTACACCTGCAGACTGCAGGTGTACCTAATTCACAACTCCTCCAACACGAACATTATTGTTTTTGCACTATTTGGCTTCTTATTAAATAACTTTTGTAACCTATTTTTATGGGCTTTCCTCTTTGTGATGTTAAGTTCCTGTTATGCGCTGAAATACAGTATATGCCTTGAGCTCTTATTTTGAAGGCGCTAAGAGCGGAAGTGATGACACGGAGTGGAGCGGAGGTTTTTGAAAGAAGGTAAATAAAGTGGTCCTCGTGTAAACTGGAGCCTCCGTGTTTGTTATTTTGTAGTTTCATACAGTATAGGCGACATTTATAAACCCTCGGTTACACTTTTTTAAATAGATTCAATCTTGCACGTGGAAAGTTTAAGTGAGGGCTTTAGTTGATATAACACTCCCGTCAGGGGGTGCATTAATCCAGCACAACAGTGGCGCATGGACTTCATTTATAAGTAAAGGTAAGAGCGTGGCGCAGTGGAAGAATGGCCGTGCGCGACCCGAGGGTCCCTGGTTCAATCCCCACCTAGTACCAACCTCGTCATGTCCGTTGTGTCCTGAGCAAGACACTTCACCCTTGCTCCTGATGGGTGCTGGTTAGCGCCTTGCATGGCAGCTCCCTCCATCAGTGTGTGAATGTGTGTGTGAATGGGTAAATGTGGAAGTAGTGTCAAAGCGCTTTGAGTACCTTGAAGGTAGAAAAGCGCTATACAAGTACAACCCATTTATCATTATCATTTACCATAATAACGTTTTTTTTTATTAAATGTGCTTTTTTGTGTGCTACAGTTCGTATGTGTAAAGTTAAAGTTAAGTTAAAGTACCAATGATTGTCACACACACACACACTAGGTGTAATGAAATGTGTCCTCTGCATTTGACCCATCCCCTTGATCACCCCCTGGGAGGTGAGGAGAGCAGTGGGCAGCAGCGGCGCCGCGCCCGGGAATAATTTTTGGTGATTTAACCCCCAATTCCAACCCTTGATGCTGAGTACCAAGCAGGGAAGAATGCTGGTATGAGCTTTTAAACATAACCCGTTAACTGCTGCCAATCAAATGGTGAATAAGATACTCTTTAGGGTTCATATGTTTGTAAATCTGACCAGCCATGAACCTCACCGGACGTCACTACTTTGGAGATACACTGAGACAAAGTTGAAGTTCATTGTGTCTTTCAAACCGCGCACATTTTTTCCTCAGAATTTAAAGTGTTTTGTCGGGAGAATTGTTTGTGATTTGAGCTTTTTCAGAATGTGCTCTTTCTATTTTCGGCCAAAGTAAAACAAAGAACAACAATCAGGAGTTGTCTTTATTTTGAAGTTATCATGCCATGATTTCACAAGTTCGGCCAATTTGGGAATAGAATTTCCTCCGTGTGGCCCCTGAGCTAAAATGAGGACACAACAGTGTGTTGTGTTCGATCTTAAGATGACTTAACGGTGATTGTGAGATATTTAATTACAAATGAGTGACAGGTGACATTTTCTTACAGTGGTTGTGAAAACGGTTACTCAGCAAAAACACAACAATATTGAATAAAGTTTGAGATTAGTCCTTTCAGAAAAGGATAAAGAAATAAAGAGTATAGAGGAGTTTCCTACCAGCTCCACGGTCAATGCGCTGTGGATGCCCCCGGCTCTCTCGAAGGCCCACGGGAAGTTGAGCAGTCCTGCGCCCAGTGCAGACTTCAGCATGATGAAGATGGCCCCCATGGAGCCCAGCCGGGGCCCGGCCACCTCCACCCGGGGCTTGGCTGAGGCTGAAGCCAGCAGGCTGATGCTCTCTCTGGCCAACTCCTCCATGTCTGAGTCTCCGTGGGACACACCGGCTACACACGTCCAGCCATGTTGTCGGTGGGAGGTGGTCCCCACTAACCGTCCTGAAGTATCAAATATGTCGGCTAACAACAGCGTGGTGACTCTGTAGGGAGGGATACGAATATCTACTGTGTCGATATCAAGTGTATCGGTATTAGAGCCATACTAACTGAGACCAATATTTTTTCAGGTCTGTGCTATGTTCCTTTCACAAATATGTGTGGCGTTTGTTGTGTTGTTAATATTGTTGCATTGTTGATATAAATACTGATGTGTATTGTGTACAATTAGGGAATACATTGTAAGGCTCTAGGTTAAGTTAAATTATATAAATGTAGTTTTTGCTTTTGATTACCTTTTTCCCCTCAAACAATTGCAAGTAAATAAAAGGGAATACCGCTGGTGATAATTTTACATAGTCTTATATTGTTCAATTGTTTATAAATAAGTTTTATTCTGATTTTATTCACGGTCAAAAATAAAAGTAAAACTCACAAAAATCATTATTGATCTCGAAAAAGTATTGGTATCACTATATTGGCAATACTGGCCCTTTAGAGCAGTGGTTCTCAAATGGGGGTACGCGTACCCCTGGGGGTACTTGAAGGTATACCAAGGGGTACGTGAGATTTTTTTTAAATATTCTAAAAATAGCAACAATTCAAAAATCCTTTATAAATATATTTATTGAATAATACTTCAACAAAATATGAATGTAAGTTCATAAACTGAACATCAAATCAAGTAGGCTATTCCATTCATTACAATGCAACAATGCAACAATTCAATGATTTGCATTGATGCTTTGCTCTGATTAGGGGGTACTTGAATTAAAAAAAATTCACAGGGGGTACATCACTGAAAAAAGGTTGAGAACCACTGCTCTAAAGCAGTGGTTCTCAACCTTTTTTCAGTGATGTACCCCCTGTGAACATCACTGAAAAAGCAGTGGTTCTCAACCTTTTTTCAGTGATGTACCCCCTGTGAACAGTTTTTTAATTCAAGTACCCCCTAATCAGAGCAAAGCATTTTTGGTTGAAAAAAAGAGATAAAGAAGTAAAATACAGCACTATGTCATCAGTTTCTGATTTATTAAATTGTATAACAGTGCAAAATATTGCTCATTTGTAGTGGTCTTTCTTGAACTATTTGGAAAAAAAGATAGGTTTTTATTTATATTCATAAAGGATTTTTGAATTGTTGCTATTTTTAGAATATTTAAAAAAAATCTCACGTACCCCTTGGCATACCTTCAAGTACCCCCAGGGGTACGCTTACCCCCATTTGAGAACCACTGTTTTAGAGTACATCTGAACAATGCCAACATTTGCATTGTGGCCCACCCCTCGATGAGGGATGGGTATCTTTCACATTTGAATCAATACAGTACCGATACCAATGGTTTGTGTGTGTTCAAATAGGTTAATACATTTAAGTTAAAGTTAAAGTACCAATGATTGTGAAATTTGTCCTCTGCATTTGACCCATCCCCTTGTTCACCCCCTGGGAGGTGAGGGGAGCAGTGAGCAGCAGTGGTGGCCGTGCTCGGGAATCATTTTGGTGATTTAATCACCAAATCCAACCCTTGATGCTGAGTGCCAAGCAGTGAGGTAATGGGTCCCATTTGTATAGTCTTTGGTATGACTCGGCCGGGGTTTGAACTCATGACCTACCGATCTCAGGGCGGACACTCTAACCACAAGGCCACTGAGCAGGTTGTTTGAAAAAAAAAGAAAAAAAAAAGTTTAGAATATTGGGTTGTGACCAGTTGTTATCTCGTTTTCTTACACTTCTGTGTCTCATTTGCAAGTACTGTATAATATACTATATAATAGACTTTGCATGTTCTCCCCGTGACTGTTTGGGTTCCCTCCAGGTACTTCGGCTTCCTCACACCTCTAAAGACATGCACCTGGGGATAGGTCAGGGGTCGGCAACCCAAAACGTTAAAAGAGCCATATTGGACCAAAAATACAAAAAACAAATATGTCTGGAGCCGCAAAAATGAAAAGCCGTATATAAGTGTTATAATGAAGGCAACACATGATGTGTCTATATTAGCTATAATAGCCTACTATCAAAATGACTATGTGTTGCAGGCTGAAGCACATCTTTGTTGACAGAAATGTTGAAATTTAATATTTATTCTACACATTTTTACAACAATTCAACAAATCAGAGGCTACTCAGAAGATAAGATAACTCCTGGAAATTATTGGCTTTTAATGGCCAAAGGTATTGATGTGTGTGTCCAAGTTAAAGGAAACGGGAGGCTGTCTTTTTTTAATACATTTATTACAATCTTTGGCAAGTTGGGTAATGTTTGCTGTGGTCTGGAACAACATGGCACACAAACAACTATCTGAAATGCAGCCAACATTACATACAGATAATGTGTCATGAGAAATGCGAAACTAAATTATATGCAAAGAGGATAAAAGTAAATGAGCTCAAATATACCTACAAATGAGGCATAATGATGCAATATGTACATACAGCTAGCCTAAATAGCATGATAGCATATATTAGCTTGCAGTCATGCACTGACCAAATACGCCTGATTAGCACTCCAACAAGTCAGTAACATCAACAAAGCTCACCTTTGTGCATTCACACACAGCATAAAACTTTTGGTGGACAAAATGAGACAAAGAAGGAGTGGAAGATTTTACATGTGAACAAACTGTCCACACTATGGTGAGTTCAAGAACTGCCAAAATTAGTAGGACAAAACGATATTCACCAAATACTGTCATCAGTGAAGCATACACACACACATATTACACAGTGGGCTTTCTAACAATTGGGAAGGTTTGTGTCATGTTTGTCCTCAAACAAAAAACATACTAAAACAAAAGTATTTTCCCCCATCTTTTTCCCTTTTCAATCATTTTTAAAAAATGCTCCAGAGAGCCACTAGGGCGGCACTAGTCCACCGGGATAGGTTGATTGGCAACACTAAATTGGCCCTAGTGTGTGAATGTGAGTGTGAATGTTGTCTGTCTATCTGTGTTGGCCCTGCGATGAAGTGGCGACTTGTCCAGGGTGTACCCCGCCTTCCGCCCGATGCAGCTGAGATAGGCTCCAGCAATCCCCGCGGCCTCGAGAGGGACAAGCGGTACTAAATGGATGGACTTTTCATGCAGTTGCAATTCCAAGACGTTTGATGGCAGTAGCGTATTGACTATGTCGTGTTGCCATAGTCAGGAAGTAGTCTTTGCAATTAAGTTGAATGTACCAGTCTTGTCTTGTGCTATATTTATTACACAGCAGCTGTTGGATTGTAACATGCATCTTTGTTGTAGTTTTCCGTACCAAATTTGAAAGTGTTGACATAGCCATGTAAAATCGCTAATGCAAACTGGCTGTGGCAAATACAATGTAAAATAGCATTGAGCTAGCGCATTTTGAAAAGTAGCCTTTCTGTTCTTTTCCATCCTTAATCAATCAATCCGACTCATTTTACGTGAATTAGTAATTACTAATACAGACCGATTTCGGTTGGTACCTATAAAAGTACAGAATTCTGCACCCATCCCTACCCTTACTGGACCCTAATTGATGATGCCTTCAAGCGCTACTTCACCAAAACCAGGACTCCACTGGGAACATGTTTGACTTTTGATAAATACATCTCAACTTGAATCCTTGAATACGGAAATGGTATCTAATGCTGAATGATTCAAACCTTTGTTTTCCAGACCTTTAGGAACACCATACATTTTTGTCAACTTTGAATTTGAACCCAAAACCAGGAAACTGGGGTAGGCTCCAGCCTGACCCTGAAAAAGTTAAGTAAATGACTCACAAATGAACTACCGTATTTTTCGGAGTATAAGTCGCACTGGAGTATAAATCGCACCTGCCGAAAATGCATAATAAAGAACGAAAAAAAACCTATATAAGTCGCACTGGAGTATAAGTCGCATTTTTTGGGGATATTTATTTGATAAAACCCAACACCAAGAATAGACATTTGAAAGGCAATTTAAAATAAATAAAGAATAGTGAACAACAGGCTGAATAAGTGTACATTATATGAGGCATAAATAACCAACTGAGAACGTGCCTGGTATGTTAACGTAACATATTATGGTAAGAGACATTCAAATAACTATAACATATAGAACATGCTATACGTTTACCAAACAATCTGTCACTCCTAATCGCTAAATCCCATGAAATCTTATATGTCTAGTCTCTTACGTGAATGAGATAAATAATATTATTTGATATTTTACGGTAATGTGTTAATAATTTCACACATAAGTCGCTCCTGAGTATAAGTCGCTAACCCGGCCAAACTATGAAAAAAACTGCGACTTATAGTCCGAAAAATACGGTACTAATATGTAATACTGATATGAAGTACACATTCATGCATCAGTCTCATAGATCATTGGTTCTCAAACTTTTTTCACCAAGTACATCAGAAAAAACCTGGCTCCCCAAGTACCACCATAATGATCAACATTCAAATACAGTAGTGTAGTAGGGCTAGGTATTCATTAAAAACAAGTCAGAGGTTTTATTCATCATTCATATTTAATATTGACCACTGTAACATTTCACACAGTTTGAACAGTAACATTGTGTTTGACTATAGGAAAATAAAACAGTACTTTTAATGAAGTGAATATTTGGCGTACCACTAGTGGTATACGTACCACAGTTTAAGAATCACTGTTATAGACAAATAGACAGATAGAGGCTGCCAAAATGCATGTGAGGAACCGTAATAATACCGTGTGTCCAGAGTGGTGCATAGAACTTTTTATAAAATTACAAATAAACACAGAGATAGGAGAAAAGGTACATCTCGTTAAAACTCTGACAAGAGCCAAATGGACCAGGGATAATGTCAGTATTTTCTCAAACCACAATCTTTGTCATAAATACAACTTCAATGGTTGAAGTGGCCAAGAAAAAAGTAATTTCAACTTTAAGGTTTGAACAGGATATCTAGTCCCCTCGAAGCCTAAGTGGTTAATGGCTTACATCATACATGTATTAAAGTCCAGATGCAAATCATTTCCAGGTAAAGTCATCATTTTTAATCCACTTTTTATCCTTTTTGTCATGTTGGCCCTGTTGTTTTGATGGAATTGTTGTTGTAATTCACCTTTGTTTTGTACAGCGCTTTGTGATTTAATCTGTGAAAAGCGCTTTATGAATAAAATGTACTTACTTACTAAAGTCCAGGGTCATTGACATACACTATATTGCCAAAAGTATTTGGCCACCTGCCTTTACTCACATATGAACTTGAAGTGCCATCCCATGGAATTGTCCAAAATGTTTTGGTATCCTGGAGCATTCAAAGTTCCTTTCACTGGAACTAAGGGGCCAAGCCCAACTCCTGAAAAAAAAACCCTCACCATAATTCCTCCTCCACCAAATTTCACACTCGGCACAATGCAGTCCGAAATGTAGGGTTCTCCTGGCAACCTCCAAACCCAGACTGGTCCATCAGATTAGAAAAGCGTGATTCATCACTCCAGAGAAGGCGTCTCCACTGCTCTAGAGTCCAGTGGCGACGTGCTTTACTCCACTTTATCCGACGCTTTGCATTGGACTTGGTGATGTATGGCTTAGATGCAGCTGCTCGGCCATGGAAACCCATTCCATAAAACTCTCTGCCTATTGTACGTGGGCTAATTGGAAGGTCACATGAAGTTTGGAGCTCCGTAGCAACTGACTGCAGAAAGTCTTTGCACTATGCGCTTCAGCATCCGCTGACCCCTCTCTGTCAGTTTACATGGCCTACCACTTGGTGGCTGAGTTGCTGTTGTTCCCAAACTCTTCACTTTTCTTATAATAAAGTTAACTTCGGAATATTTAAGAGCGAGAAAATTTCACGACTGGATTCGTTGCACAGGTAGCATCCTATGACAGTTCCACGCTGGAAATCACTGAGAGCGGCCCATACTTTCACAAATGTTTGTAGAAATAGTCTACATGCCCAAGTGCTTGATTTTATACACCTGTGACTGGGCCAAGTGATTAGGACACCTGATTCTCATCATTTGGATGGCTGGCCAAATAGTTGTGGCAATTTAGTGTATCTGTTCTCACATCACATGACCCATCTATTAACCTGCCGTAAGGGAAGCAAGAATGTGAATTAGGTGAACCCTCATGAGGACTCAGCCATGGACGGTGAGGGACATATCATGACAGACATCACAGTAATGGTTTTTTTACCGGTTTTGGAACATCATATGATTATATTTTTAATTGTTTTAGTTTTTCTTTTAGCACATGATCACATTTATACAATTCAAAATGTCCAAAAGTAGAAAGAAGCAGAACTTATCTAATTCTGCCTTTTCTTCATAGTGCAGACCAATCATTCACAATGTTTAATATGTGTTGACACTTAATATAATAATGATATTGACGTAAAGATAATAATATGATATTGATATATTTATAAATCATTCAATCAAAATGTTTAACAAATGTTGATACTTGTTATATTAGTAATGATAATGTACATATAACATGATGATATTGACATATTTGTCACTGATCATTCATTCACCATGTTGACACTCATAATATTAACAATAATAAACAATGATATAATGATACCGGTATATTTGTCATTGATCATTCATTCACAATATGTGTTTAAACATAATATAGTAATAATAATATAACATTATTAATATGACGATACAAATTATTAGGGATGTCCAATAATGGCTTTTTGCCGATATCCGATATTCCGATATTGTCCAACTCTTGAATTACCGATACCGATATCAACCGATACTGATACATACAGTCGTGCAATTAACACATTATTAGGCCTAATTTGGACAACCAAGTTTTTTGTTTTTTTAAATTAATAAAATAAAATTAGGTAAATAAATTAAAAACATTTTCTTCAATAAAAAAGAAAGTAAAACAATATAAAAACAGTTACATAGAAACTAGTAAGTAATGAAAATGAGTCAAATTAACTGTTAAAGGTTAGTACTATTAGTGGACCAGCAGCACGCACTATCATGTGTGCTTACGGACTGTATCCCTTGCAGACTGTATTGATATATATTGATATATAATGTAGGAACCAGAATATTAATAACAGAAAGAAACAACCCTTTTGTGTGAATGAGTGTGAATGGGGGAGGGAGGTTTTTTGGGTTGGTGCACTAATTGTAAGTGTATCTTGTGTTTTTTATGTTGATTTAATAAAAAAAAATTTAAAAAAACAACAACAAAAAAACCGATACAATAATTAAAAAAAACCATACCAATAATTACCGATATTACATATTAAAGCATTTATCGGCCGATATTATCGGACATCTCTACAAATTATATTTGTCACTTATCATTTATTCGCAATGTTCATTATAGGTTGAAACTAAATGCAATATATTAAAAATGATAACATAATAATACTAATATATTTGTCACTGATCATTTATTTACAATGTTTAATATATGATGACACTTAATAAAATAGTAATGCATACTTGGCAACCCTCCCTGATTTTCCGGGAGACTCCCGAAATTCAGCACCTCTCCCGAAAACCTCCCGGGACAAATTTTCTCCCGAAAATCTCCCGAAATTCAGGCGGAGCTGGAGTCCACGCCCCCTCCAGCTACATGCGGACCGGAGTGACGTGTCGACAGCCTGTTTTCACGTCCGCTTTCCCACAATATAAACAGCGTGCCTGCCCAATCACATTATAACTGTAGAATGATCGAGGGCGAGTTCTTGGTTTCTTATGTGGGTTTATTGTTAGGCAGTTTCATTAACGTCCTCCCAGCGCGGCAATAACACACAACAGCAGCAGTCACGTTTTCGTCTACCGTAAAGCAGTTCGTCTGCCGTAAACAGCAATGTTGTGACACTCTTAAACAGGACAATACTGCCATCTACTGTACATGCATATGTGACAATAACATCTACGGCTTTTAGAGAGTGCAGTGCACAACTGCGCACACAACAAGGAGACGAAGCAGAATGCATCATCAGAGAGGGTGTTCAGCATGGTTAGAACAATAGTGACAGAGAATAGAACAAAGATGGACAATTCAACCCTTAACTCAACAATGAGTAGATGGGTGTTATGTGTGTGTATATGTGTAAATAAGTGAACACTGAAATTCAAGTATTTCTCTTATTTATATATATATATATATATATATATATATATATATATATATATATATATATATATATATATATATATATATAGCTAGAATTCACTGAAAGTCAAGTATTTCTTATATATACTTGGTGAATTCTAGCTGTAAATATACTCCTCCCCTCTTAACCACGCCCCCAACCACGCCCTCACCCCGACCACGCCCCACCTCCCGAAATCGGAGGTCTCAAGGTTGGCAAGTATGTAGTAATGATATAAAATAATATGATACTGACATATTTGTCACGGTGCACAATGTTTATCATATGTTTATAATTACACTTAAAATAGAAAAAAATACCTGAAGCCCGAGAAAATAAGATATACATTACGGGGCTCTGAAAACAAGTTTTTTAAAGTGTGGAGACCTTTTTTGACTTTTTTTGACCAATCTTCTACAGAAGTGCAGCAAGAGCTCTAGATATGTACCTAAATATGGCCTTGTCATGCTGCGTCTACATTATGTTTCAGTTTTCAATTACTTTGTTTTAAGTGCCTTGTACTGAACTTTATTTATTTATTTATTTATTTTTATTTTTTTACTCCGGGTACTTTTGTACTCTTACTTTTGTTTTTGTTTTTGTTTTGAGTGACAGCAGGGGTAGGGGATGAAGAGGGTTTGAATATGTTGTTAATGTGAATGTGAAATCAATAAAAAGAACTATGAAAAAAAAGAAAAAAAGAAAAAATACAATTATAATAATTTAAAAATAATAATACAATGATACTGATATATTTGTCGTAAAAAGTTAGTTGACTTCTTGTGTTTAAATGTGCACTTTTTACTGATAGCGATGGATAATAATAATATTAAAGTATACTGTATGTAATATTAAATTGATAGGTCATGCAGTGATAAAGAAAAGGAAAGAAAAGAAGAAGCTGGAATATTATTACCAAAAAAACACATGCAAAATACGCTAATAGGAGTTAAAAAAAACTTTTACAGAGGTTGTGTAGTGAAAAGAAAAAGAAGAAAAATATGTCTGGAATTAACTGAAGAATAAAAATGAAAATGATGAATGGACAAAATCAAAAGAAACGAGTGAGGATGAATGTATAAATAAATACGCATAATAACTTTAAGGTGGGGGCTAAGGGTTCAGCATGTCGCCAGGGTGTCTGTCGAGGATCAGAACAGGTGACCTGATCGGCCAGACAGGAACGTTCTGGCATCTTTGAACCTTGAAGAGAAAAGGGCATGTGACCTCCACTCACCAGCAGCTTTCCCAAATCTTGTTAGCACAGCGAGCTTGCTTCAGTCATTCTTAAGTTTCCCAAGGTTCCTGGGGAGATTAGCTCACCAATGCAGCCAGGTGACAGATTCACAGGCTGATCTTTATTAGCCTCGGAAAAGCAGGGATCAGACCTC
The DNA here is from genome assembly GCF_033978685.3 of Nerophis lumbriciformis. Classification (NCBI taxonomy): domain Eukaryota; kingdom Metazoa; phylum Chordata; class Actinopteri; order Syngnathiformes; family Syngnathidae; genus Nerophis; species Nerophis lumbriciformis. The sequence continues at coordinate 29,794,370 of NC_084557.2, read as the reverse complement.
TTGGACACAGACAGGCATCGTCACCATGAAATCAACTTGCATCACTGATTTGAGCTAATAACCAACACTAAACCCTTCACATTGCTGCATCTGGCCTCTGTTTGTTAGTGTTTAGTTATTATTCATCTTTGTTTATTTGAAATATTTTACTTAAGTATTGCTAATTCTATTTGTTCTGATTTTGGTTGACCCTCTTTAATTTTTCACATCGTCTCTTTTCCTTCATCACTGCATAATCATTGTATCCTGTCGGGCTTTTTAATTCCAATATGCTTAGACTAAGAACAGTCCAAAGTGTTGGATTCTTTTCATTTTATAGCGCCAAATAAAATAAAGTAAATGCTTTTCTCTATTTGTTTACTATTTGGCTCACGGCCAGAGTTGTGCATTTCATATTTCCATTTGCACAGCTATTTGTTTAAACAAAAGAACCCATTATATTTGCTAACTACTAATTATTTTTGCATTGCAAATGTAGTAACTTATTTATTTTTATTGTGATTACTTATGGAGTATTTTGTGATTAAATTGAGAACAGGAAGTGAATAAAGGTTTTAGCAACTGTTATGTAAAAGAAAAGGGCTAGGATTAAATAAGCTCTGCTTCTTCCTACTCCTTTTCGAACATGTTGAATAGAGAAACTGGAAATTGTGATGTATCATGTTTTATGCTTGCATGTTCCAAATAAACTCAAACTCAAACTTTCTAAATCCCGTAGGTGGCAATAGACCATCAGGAAACTTTAACTCAGTATTAGTGTCAATACAGTTAGGAAGTGTGCCTTACACTCACCGAGGTGTCATTTACTACCTCGCTAATCACTAATATACACCAAGTATAGGCTTTTTCATGTTGTTCCTCGTAATAAACTGACCCAATTTAGCATTACACAAAGATTTTGAATAAATATATGACATACACTATATTGCCAAAAGTATTTGGCCACCTGCCTTGACTCACATATGAACTTGAAGTGTCATACCATTTCTAGCCCATAGGGTTCAATATGATGTGGGTCCACCTTTTGCAGCTATTACAGCTTCAACTCTTCTGGGAAGGCTGTCCACAAGGTTGCGGGGTGTGTTTATAGGAATTTTACACCATTCTTCCAAAAGTGCATTGGTGAGGTCACACACTGATGTTGGTCGAGAAGGCCTGGCTCTCAGTCTCCGTTTTAATTCATCCCAAAGGTGTTCTATGGGGTTCAGGTCAGGACTCTGTGCAGGCCAGTCAAATTCATCTACATCAGACTCTGTCATCCATGTCTTTATGGACCTTGCTTTGTGCAGTGGTGCGCAGTCATGTTGGAAGAGGAAGGGGCCCGCTCCAAACTGTTCATTCAAGGTTGGGAGCATGGAATTGTCCAAAATGTTTTGGTATCTTGGAGCATTCAAAGTTCCAAGCCTAGCCCAACTCCTGAAAAACAACCCCACACCATAATTCTTCCTCCACCAAATTTCACATTTGGCACAATGCAGTCCGAATTGTAGCGTTCTCCTGGCTCAACAAACCTAGACTCGTCCATCAGATTGCCAGATGGAAAAGCGTGATTCATCACTCCATAGAACGCTTCTCCACTGCTCTAGAGTCCAGTGCTTTACACCACTGCTTTGCATTGGACTTGGTGATGTATGGCTAAGATGCAGCTGCTCGGCCATTCCATGAAGCTCTCTGCGTACTGTACGTGGGTTAATTGGAAGGTCACATGAAGTTTGGAGCTCCGTAGCAACTGACTGTGCAGAAAGTCTTTGCACTATGCGCTTCAGCATCCGCTGACCCCTCTCTGTCAGTTTACGTGGCCTACCACTTGGTGGCTGAGTTGCTGTTGTTCCCAAACTCTTCCATTATCTTATAATAAAGCCGACAGTTGACTTTGGAATATTTAGGAGGGAGGAAATTTCACGACTGGATTTGTTGCACAGGTGGCATCCGATGACAGTTCCACACTGGAAATCACTGAGCTCCTACAAACATTATTTCACAAATGTTTGTAGAAACAGTTTCCATGCCTAAGTGCTTGATTTTATACACCTGTAGCCGGGCCAAGTGATTAGAACACCTGATTCCCATCATTTGGATGGGTGGCCAAATACTTTTGGCAATATAGTGTCATGTCTGTGTGATCATGTTTTGTTTTAGTCATGTTCGGTTTTGTTTTTGGACTTTTTGTGCACTTTTGTTTTGTTTTGTCACCATAGCAACCATTAGTTTTCACCTGTCACGTCACACAACTGTTTCACGTTTTGAGTCACGCACCTGCTTTCACTAATGATGTCTATAGTATGTAAGTTCATTGTTTTCAGTTTGTCGTTCTGGCGACATCTCACATTTATGCTCTGTACATTCCTGACACTTGTTTTCATGTCCAATCCTTCATGCTGCTATTTTTGTCCAAGCCAAGTAAGTTTTTGTTTATTAATGCTATAGTCTTTTGGTTTCATAGTTTGTTCTCCGCCACTGTGCGCGCTTTTCGTTTGTACTTTTTTTTGATGTATTAAATAAATCATGTACTTACATTCCCGTCTCGCCCGAGCCAACTTTCCGTTGCCTTCTAGAAAAACTAAACCCCAGGACCAAGTCATGACATATAGTGTATAATTTAAACACAGTCTCTATTACGTCCACTCTCTGACGGACATCTACACCTCCCGCTGCCTCAACAGAGCCAGTGCCATCATCAAGGACAGCACCCACCCTGGCTCTGACCTGTTCCACCTGCTGCCCTCTGGGAAGCGCTACAGGTGCATTAAAACCAAAACAAACAGGCTAAAGAACAGCTTCTTCCCCAGGGCCATAACCATCCTGAACGGACTGCCCCATTGTCCCTCATAACTGCCTTCTCTTCGGTGCAATAACCCATTCCACCAACCACCCTGTTTTCTTTTTCATGTACATATTCATTTCACCCTATATTCATTGCACTTCTATATTTTTATATATTTACACATTGTTTTTCTAGCATGCACACATCGCACTGTATGGAATGGCCTCAATCCTGTTACCCTGCGTAATGACAAAGCTGATTCTGATTCTAAGAAAATGATCTGTTCAGCACTTTAAATCGTTTTGTTTTATTACTAATAGCACATTCATCACATTGCTGGGAGGATTTTACATTTACATTAAAGAATATCGGCATCGATATGTGGAGGGCCAAAATTAGATCTTTAAATACTTACTTCATTGTCATTAATTGTAATTTGAATTTATTTCATACATGTTATTAAATTTGCCATTATTTTATCCAACGTAAATGTAATTATGTATTTCAATATTGAATCATTTGTTTTAATTTACGTCATTATTTTGTGATTTATTGAATCACTTCATGATTTATAAAAGATGTCATGATTAAATTATTAAACGAACCGATCCCAACACCTGGATACTTGGCACTTTCACTCAGGGGCGCCGAAAAGGGGGGGGTAAAGGAGACGGATTCTAGGGGCCCATGATGGAGGGGGGCCCAGAGAGGCCCCTAATGATGAAATTATAATACAGAAAAAATAATGACACTGTGTTGGGGGCCCTGTAAAGATTCTTTTCATGGGGCCCAAAATCCCTAGAGGCGCCCCTGCTTTCACTAGTCTGGGAAACTTCGTCCAATGAAGCGGATGACTATATACTTTGGTCTGAAAGTGCGGAAATGATAAAAAAAAATATGTATATCCTCCTTAGCCGCCATGTTTTGAAAGACTTTCAAAGTTCCAATGAAGCTTCAGACCAAACCCATAGTGATGATGGAAGAGTACACTATACTGAATGGCTACTTGAGGGAATTGCTATTTTGTACCACCTGGTGGCACTTTTGAGAACTACACCAAGGCCATGGCCAATAAAAGAGTGGAACTGCGTGTTCCTTGGGCACTTGAGTTAGGCAAGCTCAAGTTTGACCATTACTTGGAGGTTGTGCTCACACAAATTTAATGAAGCTTGCATAAATCCACCCTTTTTATACAAATATAAAATAATCCATAATCAGCATGCCAGCAAAGTACTGTACTCTAATCTGGAGTATGGAGAGTATTTGTGACATTGTTTTTTTTTGTCATTTATTGATGGAGTATATTTGAAAGTCTGTCACTGCTGCTTTAAGATGAAATCATAAGTTGGATGATTAGCACAGCAGCGACGAACCACAGTTTATTATTATACAAAGTTTAAGAACAGAAATATAACATATGCATCCAATGGTTTTTGGGATAGGGATAGTCTTAGTATGTACAGTTCTCACACACATTTTAATTTGTAAGTGATCATATGTAACATTAGATGTTTTAGCACTGTGTTTTGTTGGTTTATTTAAATCTTGAAAATAAAAACCTTGCAAATAAATAGCATACACAATTGAATAATTTTGAGTAGAACTGTATGTGTGAGTTGTTTGTTTCGGGGTATGCCAACTATTTTAGCTTGTCAGTGTGTGTGTGTCAGGGTACAACCAAATTAAATAAATATAAAAGTCAGGCAGTTCAATTTGGTCCAAGAAAGCTCTAAGTTGGCAGTCTGAAAGAGGCATGTATTGTGTGTGTTGAACATGATGTGTAACAGTTCCTAACTCTGTAAACACACACAAGCACAGACAGCCCTCAAATCAACAATTGGCATGAAAACACTTAAAGTATTCAAGACACTTGGAGTCCAACCGCCACCCAAAGTCTTCCTCACTGCGCTAATGCACGTTTGTTGTGTTCCACATGTTCCAGGTGGCTGCACTTTAAGCAAGGTATCTATGATGGAGTCAACACCAAGTTGTCCACTTGTCCAAGCAGCACTTTTGGTCAAACCGTAGGGTTTTTCCCACTTGTTGTCAGCTGCTGCTGCAGGTAAGTGGGTCGTTTAATGCGGGGTTTCCTGCGTTTGGGTTTGCTCTTGGTCTTTGTGAGCTGGACCACGAAAAAGGACAGGACAACCATTGCCCCCAAAAAGGCAAAGACAGGAATGGTTTGGCCCACTTCTTGGTTGTAGCGACCAGGCATTATCCCTGTGGGGATAAAAGGTATAAGATCACATAAAGCTTATTTCAGAAACCATCAATGAATACATTCCACATTTATAATGTATTTAAAAATGTAATGTCTTTCCCAGATACATATATGCACAGGTCGTGAGTACTTTTTGGTCGCCACCTCATCGCAGAGCCAACACAGTGTGTGTATATATATACAAACCCCATTTCCATATGAGTTGGGAAATTGTGTTGGATGTAAATATAAACAGAATACATCCATCCATCCATCCATCTTCTTCCGCTTATCCGAGGTCGGGTCGCGGGGGCAGCAGCCCAAGCAGGGATGCCCAGACTTCCCTCTCCCCAGCCACTTCGTCCAGCTCTTCCCGGGGGATCCCGAGGCGTTCCCAGGCCAGCCGGGAGACATAGTCTTCCCAACGTGTCCTGGGTCTTCCCCGTGGCCTCCTACCGGTCGGACGTGCCCTAAACACCTCCCGAGGGAGGCGATCGGGTGGCATCCTGACCAGATGCCCGAACCACCTCATCTGGCTCCTCTCGATGTGGAGGAGCAGCGGCTTTACTTTGAGCTCCCCCCGGATGGCAGAGCTTCTCACCCTATCTCTAAGGGAGAGCCCCGCCACCCGGCGGAGGAAACTCATTTCGGCCGCTTGTACCCGTGATCTTGTCCCTTCGGTCATAACCCAAAGCTCATGACCATAGGTGAGGATGGGAACGTAGATCGACCGGTAAATTGAGAGCTTTGCCTTCCGGCTCAGCTCCTTCTTCACCACAACGGATCGATACAGCGTCCGCATTACTGAAGATGCCGCACCGATCCGCCTGTCGATCTCACGATCCACTCTTCCCTCACTCGTGAACAAGACTCAAAACAGAATACAATGATTTGCAAATCATTTTCAACCCATATTCAGTTGAATATGCTACAAAGACAACATATTTGATGTTCAAACTGCTAAACATTTTTTTTTTGCAAATAATCATTAACTTTAGAATTTGATGCCAGCAACACGTGACAAAGAAGTTGGGAAAGGTGGCAATAAATACTGATAAAGTTGAGAAATACTCATCAAACACTTATTTGGAACATCCCACAGGTGAACAGGCAAATTGGGAACAGGTGGGTGCCATGATTGGGTATAAAAGTAGATTCCATGAAATGCTCAGTCATTCACAAACAAGGATGGGGCGAGGGTCACCACTTTGTCAACAAATGCATGAGCAAATTGTTGAACAGTTTAAGAAAAACCTTTCTCAACCAGCTATTTCAAGGAATTTAGGGATTTCACCATCTACGGTCCGTAATATCATCAAAGGGTTCAGAGAATCTGGAGAAATCACTGCACGTAAGCAGCTAAGCCTGTGACCTTCGATCCCTCAGGCTGTACTGCATCAACAAGCGACATCAGTGTGTAAAGGATATCACCACATGGGCTCAGGAACACTTCAGAAACCCACTGTCAGTAACTACAGTTGGTCGCTACATCTGTAAGTGCAAGTTAAAACTCTCCTATGCAAGGCGAAAACCGTTTATCAACAACACCCATAAACACCGTCGGCTTCGCTGGGCCTGAGCTCATCTAAGATGGACTGATACAAAGCTTAAAAGTGTTCTGTGGTCTGACGAGTCCACATTTCAAATTGTTTTTGGAAACTGTGGACGTCGTGTCCTCCGGACCAAAGAGGAAAAGAACCATCCGGATTGTTATAGGCGCAAAGTTGAAAAGCCAGCATGTGTGATGGTATGGGGGTTTATTAGTGCCCAAGACATGGGTAACTTACACATCTGTGAAGGCACCATTAATGCTGAAAGGTACATACAGGTTTTTGAGCAACATATGTTGCCATCCAAGCAACGTTACCATGGACGCCCCTGCTTATTTCAGCAAGACAATGCCAAGCCACGTGTTACATCAACGTGGCTTCATAGTAAAAGAGTGCGGGTACTAGACTGGCTTGCCTGTAGTCCAGACCTGTCTCCCATTGAAAATGTGTGGCGCATTATGAAGCCTAAAATACCACAACGGAGACCCCCGGACTGTTGAACAACTTAAGCTGTACATCAAGCAAGAATGGGAAAGAATTCCACCTTAGAAGCTTAAAAAATGTGTCTCCTCAGTTCCCAAACGTTTATTGCGTTTTGTTAAAAGAAAAGGTGATGTAACACAGTGGTGAACATGCCCTTTCCCAACTACTTTGGCACGTGTTGCAGCCATGAAATTCTAAGTTAATTATTATTTGCAAAAAAAAAAAAAAAGTTTATGAGTTTGAACATCAAATATCTTGTCTTTGTAGTGCATTCAATTGAATATGGGTTGAAAAGGATTTGCAAATCATTGTATTCCGTTTATATTTACATCTAACACAATTTCCCAACTCATATGGATACGGGGTTTGTATATATATATATATATATATATATATATATATACACACACACGCACGCACACACAAATGCACGCACGCACGAACACACACATATACAGTTGTGGTCAAAAGTTTACATACACTTGTAAAGAACATAATGTCATGGCTGTCTTGAGTTTCCAATAATTTATACAACTCTTATTTTTTTGTGATAGAGTGATTGGAGCACATACTTGTTGGTCACAAAAAACATTCATGAAGTTTGGTTCTTTTATGAATTTATTATGGGTCTACTGAAAATGTGACCAAATGTGCTGGGTCAAAAGTAATCATACAGCAATGTTAATATTTGTTTACATGTCCCTTGGCAAGTTTCACTGCAATAAGGCGCTTTTGGTAGCCATCCACAAGCTTCTGGCAAGCTTCTGCTTGAATTTTTGATTGGTGCAGTTCAGCTAAATTTGTTGGTTTTCTGACATGGACTTGTTTCTTCAGCTTTGCTTATCTTTGTCCATGTGATGTCAGATGTAACAAAAATTGAGCTGTTTGGCCACAATACCCAGCAATATGTTTGGAGGAGAAAAGGTGAGGCCTTTAATCCCAGGAGCACCACACCTACTGTCAAGCATGGTGGTGGTAGTAATATGCTGGGGGCCTGTTTTGCTGCCAATGGAACTGGTGCTTTACAGAGAGTAAATGGGAAAATGAAAAAGGAGGATTACCTCCAAATTCTTCAGGACAACCTAAAATCATCAGCCCAGAGGTTGGGTCTTAGACGCAGTTGGGTGTTCCAACAGGACAATGACCCCAAACACACGTCAAAAGTGGTAAAGGAATGGCTAAATCAGGCTAGAATTACGGTTTTAGAATGGCATTCCTAAAGTTCTCACTTTGTGGACAATGCTGAAGAAACAAGTCCACGACTGTACATATACACACACGCGCAATAATAAATCATTATCACTCTCACCTCCAGGGATGTCCCAGGCCCCACTCTCCCCAGGGGATAGAGGTCGGACCTGGGGACGATAAGGCCTCACATTAGGCAGAACCACCTTGTCCAGGTCCACAGACAAAAGCTTCTGATGTTTCCACAGGTTACTGAAAAGGGTACACAGTAAAAAAAACACAAGATCAATGCTCCCTTGTCTAACTTTAACTCATACACTCACTATGAGTACACAATGATTCAAATGGATTCCAATAAATAATTAAGGCAATAAAACATTTTTTCAGAAAATAAGTACGGGTATACGAAATCTTCTTACTGAATTTGATTATTGTAAGACACCTAATGAAAAAGTTGAAAGTGTACACAATGGTGGTCTGTCCATTAACTAATTAGTTACGTTGACAAAGCATAACATGCACAATTCAAATATAATTATATTCCTTCAATGAATAATCATCAATCAAAATAGCAATCATTTCAAAGAAGACTGATTTGTATTATAACATTACTGTGCAGATGACCACCAATACAGTTTAGTTAAACCCACCTGGGTGCTGTCTCATTGACAGGCTGCGGCTTGGCCCAGGAAAGATGTGGACAGGCCGGTAAGGGGCGGGGCTTTGGGTCACCAAGGTGAGCCTCCAAAACTTTTGAATAGCGATAAAGGTGATTACCTGTGAAAAATTAACAAAGAGGTATTGATGAGACCTGGCAGATATCTGACAAGAAAATTACAATTAATTGCATTTTTGGTACGACACTGATTGTCAGTGCTCACCCTCTAATCTCTGTGGCAGTGGGCGCTCGCTGGCAGTGGGAGATGCCACCCTACTGTGGGAGTGGCTTAGGCTGGGAGGCGTCATACTGTAGGATGTGTACTGAAGCAAAGAGTCTAACAGCCAAAAACAATCTAATAGAGCGACATACACAAAAACAAAAAGCAGAGGTAACTGATTAGCTGAGACTGTTTAAAAAATAAAAAATAAACAAAACAGTGCATGCATGGAACAGTTGCCGCACAAAAGTTGGTGGGTGTCAGTTATTTTCAAACATTCATACAATTACAATGTGATACATCATTTCCACTTACCTTTCTGTCTGTGGCTATCGTCTATACAGTTAGAGTCACCGTACAGAACAATACGACCCCCCCCATCAGATGGTGTTTGATACAGTCCAAGAATGGGAACTCTTTCCACCACTGCTGTTTCCTGTTTTAACACTTCCAGACCTATGACAACAACACATGCATACATTGGATCATCACTGATACACACTGCTTAACATGTACTGAAAGAAGGCTGAAGGTACCTTGGTCTTTCAGGTTCTTGGCGATCACTATTCCGTCTTCTGGGAAACGAGCTATACTACAGCCCGAGGCATAGTACACTAACAAGTGAGAGATAATTAAAAAAATTAACTATTTAAAATAACACATTAGAGATTGATGTTACACAGAGAAGACGTTTGTGTGCGTTTATTACTGTCGTGATCTGCTAGAGTGAAGTCGCCCTCGTATAGTCCATCACTAAATGCCATCCCCCACACTGAGACCAGGTCATTCAGTGCAGGCACATTAGCGCCTCCTGTGTCTGGCATCCACCATTGCCTGCAAGTGATTGCAAAAGAAACAAGCTCTCAGGCACCGAAAAAGCAAAATATGGACATAAACACTTCTAATATGATGCAGTAATGCAGATTGCGCTGCCGGGGGGTGGGTAGAAAGAAAGAAAAAGGTCCAGAGAAATGAGAGAGGTTTTGTGATAATTTAAAAGTGAAAAAGACCGACATTGTGGTGGAATGCATGCACTGTCAAACAGAGCTGACATTTCACAATAGCACTAGATCAATGATACAACATTGCCAGCAGTCATCCAGCATATTTAAAAGCAGCAAACAAGCCGAAACAAGGTAACATATATTTTGGTAGCTAACATCATCTTATATATTTCACTTGCATATCGAATGTTTTATTCAAGTACATGGGGACATGGGAGAACATATAAGCATCTACAGTTTGTATGTTAATGCTAACAAGTTGTTTGTGGGGAAAAACAGCCAACCAAACAGCACTGCTCCATTTATTACATTTTCAAATGTGAGTTGTTGTATACACTGTCACTCACAAACTCTACAAATAAACATTACACACACGCTCTGACCAACACTGTTCAAAGCTCAGTTAGGCGCTTCTCCAGTTTTGGAAACACTAGCGCCCTTGCTTGTACAGCATTGAATGAACATTTTTGTACCCTGCTTCTTTCACAATTTTTATTTTTGTGTGTGTAATATTATTATTACAATTTGTTGATGATAACAACTTAATTTATCATACTTTATCAGTGTATTTTTGTTTGGTTTGGTTCTTTGTGAGACTGCTAAATGAACAGCCTGCCCCTTTGCTGCCCCGGACCATCTTATTACCTTACTCTTCACCACCTCAATAATTATGCTCTGGACATTGCATTGCTGCAACATCAAGGTAACACCCATCAGACATCTGACTGTTCCCACCCCCACACCCCTTTATATTGCAATCTTCTTGACAATGCTAAACTGTAAACTATGGTCAACCTGCACTTCAATGCAGTTTCTATGCCGCTAGACAAAGCTCAAACAAAATCTCGTTGACATGTATGACTTAAATGTTATTATGACAATGACAATAAAGGAATTGATTGATTGATTGATTGATTGTTAGTTATATTTTACCTTGTTCATGTCCATCTGGTCACACTGTTTTTGTTTACTTTTTAAATTATTATTTTTAAATAAAAGTAATATGTGATACTAGTGTGTGAATGTTGTCTGTATCTGTGTTGGCCCTGCGATAAGGTGGCGATTTGTCCAGGGTGTACACCGCCTTCCACCCGAATGCAGCTGAGATAGACTCCAGCACTCCCCGCGACCCCAAAAGGCACAAGCGGTAGAAAATGGATGGATGGATGGATGGACTCCCGTTGTAAAAGTGCAATTTCAATGTTATTGGCATTTTATCCGTCATATGTTACTAATATCCCTAAAGGTCCCATTCAGTCTGTTTTATTCGATTGTTAAAAACAATTAATTGACAGATAACTTGATTCCTAAAATAATCAATAGCTGCAGCCCTCTTGCTGTCAAACGATTACGTTTTTTAATCAGATTAATCACACTTTTGGATGAACACGTTGTTACTTCTTGTGAGCAAATGTAATTGTATCTTCAAAATATCTGACAGGAAAATTTTTTAAGGGTTTTACTTGAATGCACGTCATTTATTTGCTTAAATCTTGGTAACGGTATTATCTAAAGTCCCGTCTGAGTGAAATTTGCGAGCGAGCACAATCGCTGGAATCTCCGCTCTCATCTTTAAACTGACGTATGCATTGATCTGATCACTGCCTGCCTGCGCCGTTGGTTACACAGGCCAAAAATATTAAATGTACTTGTTATACAAAACCTCTGCCTTGTTTTTAATGAATTTACACTACTGTAGTTTATTTTGGTCATTATGTTTGTACTAGTAAAGCTAAATGTTTTCTGAGGTGGTAATTGGTCAAAAAAGTTTGAGAACCACTGCACTATATGATTAATGCAAATTTTTTGTTAGATCACATGAATTAACTCGTTATTTTTGGCAGCTCTAATTTTATGGAACAAGTTTTACAAGGTTTGGATGGTTGATATTGCAAGAAAATGCATCTCTAAAGAATAGTTCAGCTCTTGAATGAGTCGCCAACGCCATTCAACCAAATCTGGATTACTAAATATATCCCTTTAAAGCTGGGGATGCTATTTTTAAACTGTGTGTAATCCCTTAAATACCAGAAAGGCAATGAATGGTGCAGCAAGGAGATGTGAGTAAATGTTCGCTCTGCACGAGTAGCTCAAAATCTGACAATATAGGACATTTTGTAGCTATTACAAAATGTGAGCAGTGCAGCTAATCTTACTAAGCTGTTAAGTGAACTGTGTAAGAATACAGACAAGGTACAAGACTCTTGAAGGGAACCATTATTATTCACTACAAATATTGTATTCCAGTGTTCACAATGCTACAGGCAGAAGCTGTGTTTCCAAAATAAAAGCAATATTTCTCAAATTTCGGCAAAATACATTCGCGACTTGTAGATATTTTCCATTTAAGAGTGTTTTGCATCATGAGCCGTAATTCTCCACTTTGTGTAAGATAATGCAACCCCCGCTGTTGCGGTGATGTCAATAGAAGACGAAGGCAGCGGGTGATCGCTCAAAGGTAACGTCCTTATTGCCCACTCGACATTGATCGGGCATGTGGTTCTCTCCGAGCCTGTCTGCCCTAGTTGTCATGCATTGGTGCCCGGCCGGTTCAGTGTTTAAGTGACTTCTAAATGCGAAAAAAGTGTTTCAATAATGCTTTTGCGAAACACTTCTAGAGACATTCAGCAATACACAGAAAGTAGAAAGTACCTGGTGTTTTCATCGTAGAATTTGACCTTCCTCATGACAGAGGTGTTGTACCAGTCGCTGAAGATGATAAGTGAAAGCCCATTGTCAATATCCCTCCTCAGCTTGGTGATCTCTTCAGGAAAATACTCCTCCTCGCTGTCCACCATCAGCAATGTGCCTACATGGACAAAAGTCAATGTACTTTTGTCTTTTTGTAACTTTTACCCAAACGGTGTTGATGATCTGCATTTATACCATACTGGCTGGCATCAAAACAGGTGATTGGTGCTCCTAACACTTCAACAAAGTATCCCATGCTTCTGAGGTGCTGGTACATGTCTCTGAAGTTTGTGTGAATGTGGTCACCATTCCTGGAAATATATTGAACAGCACCTTAAAAGACTGCATTACACAGGTACCAATGAAATTAACAGACACGTACCAGTCAAGTGGGTCATTCTTCATGCGAAGGTTATCTCTGGGAAAGTAGCCTGGGGGGTAACGCAGGTTGTGGTACTGGTCCCACAGAACCCTTTTACTGCGTGGAGGTGTTGGGACAATCTTCACTTTGATGGGCAGTTTCACTGTTGAGGTCAGTTCTCCTTCCACTTCAGACTGATAAAAAGTGATAGGTAGATATTAATACAGCTACATGACAGGCACTGCTTTTACTTTTTTTACTAGCAGATTGACAGGAACATTAGGTGTATGAATTACAAAAACATGTAATTTTGCAGAAACTTACATCATTCTCTGCCGGTGATGCCACTGTTACCACTACATGACCTTGGGCAATCCCTTCCCATGATGCTGCTTTCTTGGCAACAGAGATAGACACAGCCAGGTAGCCAGCCCACGGCCATAACACTGGTGAGTATGAGACTGCCACGTCGATATGGTCTCCATTCTGAGGAAGGTAGGGCTGCCAAATAGGCTGAATGAGAGAGACAATATCATTAAGCAAACCCAGATAATGAAGAAACTAGTCCATTTGGCTTCTTAAACAGTCACTTTGATGGCCGTGAATGTAAATTAGATGATTGTGAGTGAAGAGTGATGATTGTGTTCACCTTGTCCACAATCCTGCCGGTGACTGCCATGCCATTAAGAATAGTGACATTAACGATGGTGGGCATTCCTCCATAGTAAATGGGCTGAGAACAGTAAGGCCACATGTATGGACACTCTGTCAGGTCGATGTAGCTAGGAGAAAGACTTCCAGAAGACAAGGAACTGTTATTATTTGTAGATGTAGTGTGTGTGTGTGTGTGTGTGTGTGTGTGTGTGTGTGTGTGTATATATATATATATATATATATATATATACATATATACAGTATATCTATATATACAGTATATATATATATATATATATATATATATATATATATATATACATATCTATATATATATATATATATATAAACATATATATATATATATATATATATCCATCCATCCATCCATTTTCTACCACTTGTCCCGTTCGGGGTCGCGGGGGTTGCTGGAGCCTATCTCAGCTGCACATGGGCGGAAGGCGGGGTACACCCTGGACAAGTCGCCACCTCAATATTGTATACATATATATACATATATCTATATATATATGTATTTATTTATATATGTGTGTGTGTATATATATATATATATATATATGTGGAGTTTGCATGTTCTCCCTGTGACTGCGTGGGTTTCCTCCGGGTATTCCGGCTTCCTCCCACCTCCAAAGACATGCACCTGGGGATAGGTTGATTGGCAACACTAAATTGGCCCTAGTGTGTGAATGTGAGTGTGAATGTTGTCTGTCTATCTGTGTTGGCCCTGCGATGAGGTGGCGACTTGTCCAGGATGTACCCCACCTTCTGCCCGAATGCAGCTAAGATAGGCTCCAGCACCCCCCGCGACCTCAAAAGGGACAAGCGGTAGAAAATGGATGGATGGATATATACACACACATATATTTCTTTCATATAAAGTTGTGGTCAAAAGTTTACATACACTTGTGAAGAACATAATGTCAAGGCTGTCTTGAGTTTCCAATAATTTCTACAAGTCTTATTTTTTTGTGATAGACATACTTGTTTGTCACAAAATACATTCATTAAGTTTGGTTCTTTTATGAATTTATTGTGGGTCTACTGAAAATGTGACCAAATATGCTGGGTCAAAAGTATACATACAGCAACATACATTATCAATTTTGGTGATGTAGAAAACTTACAATTAAATCAAGTTAGCTTCATGGCATGGCCTCTTAACTTCATGTGAGTGATTATGATTGACAACACCTGATGACTTCCCTGAGCTAGGGCTGGGCGATATATCGATATATCGCGGGTTTGTCTCTGTGCGATATAGAAAATGACTATATCGTGATATTCGAGTATACGTTCTCACGCAGTTGCTTTTAGCTGCTGGCATTACACTGCATTTGTTTCCCACTCTTTCTTGTCTCTCCTTCTCACAGAGAGTTAAAACAAGCGCACCTTCTTACATACGTCACGTGTGCAACATCACACACTCCTGCGGAGCAGATAGGTAGGGACATGGTAACATTAGCTGTGATGCTAACAGTGCGGTGCGGGTGGTAATACGAGAGAGAGAAGGTGCGAATCTGGTAACAAATGAAGGAAGAATTAATTCCCGAGAAAAACAGCACGGGGTCCATCGTCTGGCGGTGGTTTGGCTACAAGCGGGAAGATGTTGAACAATTATGCGGCAAAAGCGTTGCTACAAAAAGTAGCACCACTGCTAATGTGTAGCATCATTTGAAAAGTCACCCGCTAGAGAATAAGGAGTGCTTGAAACTCCATGTCAATATCTCCATTCGGTGCCACACCAACAAAATGCCGAAGCAACTATTTCCAGATCAACACCGTATGAAAAAAATAGTCCACAACAGGGAGATAAGGTCCGCAGTAACCTACCACATAGCGAAGGACATACACTATTTGATTACCTGTTATGCAGCTCCTTTTTATTTGACACTTATTGAAATATCTTGTGTGACATCACTTTATTTGTTTTAAACTATTGTAGTGGCGTTCTGTACAAAAAGTGCACTTTAATTTAGTGTTGTTTTGATATGTCATCTTAGTGACATCATGCACAAAAGTGCACTCATAGCTTGTTTTAAAATGTCTCTGACAATCTTGCACTTTCTGTTTTGGAAATGACATGAATGTTTGTGCCACTGCTTAATAACTGTTAAATAAATACAGTTTTGGTAAATTGACTTAGTTGTGATTTCCCTCTCTGCATGAAAGTTTAAAATAAGCATATATTAATGAAGTATGAACAAGAATGTTTTAATGTAGATACATAGAATCATCATACTGCTGTGCATCAAGTGTTCATTCAAGGCTAAGGCAAAATATCGAGATATATACAGGTAAAAGCCAGTAAATTAGAATATTTTGAAAAACTTGATTTATTTCAGTAATTGCATTCAAAAGGTGTAACTTGTACATTATATTTATTCATTGCACACAGACTGATGCATTAAAATGTTTATTTCATTTAATTTTGATGATTTGAAGTGGCAACAAATGAAAATCCAAAATTCCGTGTGTCACAAAATTAGAATATTACTTAAGGCTAATACAAAAAAGGGATTTTTAGAAATGTTGGCCAACTGAAAAGTATGAAAATGAAAAATATGAGCATGTACAATACTCAATACTTGGTTGGAGCTCCTTTTGCCTCAATTACTGCGTTAATGCGGCGTGGCATGGAGTCGATGAGTCTGGCACTGCTCAGGTGTTATGAGAGCCCAGGTTGCTCTGATAGTGGCCTTCAACTCTTCTGCGTTTTTGGGTCTGGCATTCTGCATCTTCCTTTTCACAATACCCCACAGATTTTCTATGGGGCTAAGGTCAGGGGAGTTGGCGGGCCAATTTAGAACAGAAATACCATGGTCCGTAAACCAGGCACGGGTAGATTTTGCGCTGTGTGCAGGCACCAAGTCCTGTTGGAACTTGAAATCTCCATCTCCATAGAGCAGGTCAGCAGCAGGAAGCATGAAGTGCTCTAAAACTTGCTGGTAGACGGCTGCGTTGACCCTGGATCTCAGGAAACAGAGTGGACCGACACCAGCAGATGACATGGCACCCCACACCATCACTGATGGTGGAAACTTTACACTAGACTTCAGGCAACGTGGATCCTGTGCCTCTCCTGTCTTCCTCCAGACTCTGGGAGATCGATTTCCTCGATTGCCTGAAGTCTAGTGTAAAGTTTCCACCATCTACAGAACAACCTAAAATCATCAGCCCGGAGGTTGGGTCTTGGGCGCAGTTGGGTGTTCCAACAGGACAATGACCCCAAACACACGTCCAAAGTGGTAAAGGAATGGTTAAATAAGGCTAGAATTAAGGTTTTAGAATGGCCTTCTTAAAGTCCTGCCTTAAACCCCATTGAGAACATGTGGACAATGCTGAAGAAACAAGTCCGTGTCAGAAAACCAACAAATTTAGCTGAACTGCACCAATTTTGTAAAGAGGAGTGGTCAAAAATTCAACCAGAAGCTTGCCAGAAGCGCCTTATTGCAGTGAAACTTGCCAAGGGACATGTAACCAAATATTAACATTGCTGTATGTATACTTTTGACCCAGCAGATTTGGTCACATTTTCAGTAGACCCATTATAAACTTATAAAAGAACCAAACTTCATGAATGTTTTTGTGACAAACAAGTACCGTATTTTCCGCACTATTAGCCGCACCTAAAAACCACAAATTTACTCAAAAGCTGACAGTGCGGCTTTTAACCCGGTGCGCTTTATATATGGATTAATATTACGATTCATTTTCATAAAGTTTCGATCTCGCAACTTCGGTAAACAGCCGCCATCTTTTTTCCCGGTAGAACAGGAAGCGCTTCTTCTTCTACGCAAGCAACCGCCAAGGTAAGCACCCGCCCCCATAGAACAGGAAGCGCTTCTTCTTCTACTGTAAGCAACCACCCGCCCACGTAGAAGAAGAAAAAGCGCGCGGATATCACCGTACGTTTCATTTCCTTTGTGTGTTTACATCTGTAAAGACCACAAAATGGCTCCTACTAAGCGTCAGGGATCCGGTTCATGAAAAGACGCAATCTCTCCATTCACACACGGATTACTATTTCACAGCAACTGATATTCCTGTGAAACGCACTGTGGATACAACGGGAGCACGTACGGTGAATATTCGCACCACAGGGAATGAGAAGTCATCCTTCACTGTGGTTCTAGCTTGCCATGCTAATGGCCAGAAACTTCCACCCATGGTGATATTCAAAAGGAAGACCTTGCCAAAAGAGACCTTTCCAGCCGGCGTCATCATAAAAAGCTAACTCGAAGGGATGGATGAAGAAAAGATGAGCGAGTGGTTAAGGTAAGTTTAAGTTTACGCGAAGAGGCCGGGTGGCTTTTTTCACGCAGCTCTGTCCATGTTGATATACGTATGTTTGTGATTGCACATTTGCGTACATTTTGGGAGTGAACAGAGTTGTTAGAACGCTGGTTTTTAATATATTATTAAAGTTTGACTGACCAATCTGACTGTTTTTTTGACATTCCTTTAGCGCAGTTAGATGCGGCTTACAACACCGGGCGGCTTATAGGTGGACAAAGTTTTGAAATATGCCGTTCATTGAAGGCGCGGCTTTTAACCCAGGGCGCCTTATGGTGCGGAAAATACGGTATGTGCTCCAAACACTCTATCACAAAAAAATAAGAGTTGGAGAAATTATTGGAAACTCAAGACAGCCATGACATTATGTTCTTTACAAGTGTATGTAAACTTTTGACCACGACTGTAGATAAGAGCGCGCACACACACACTGGTCAAACTAATTGGACTCTGGGAATTAAGTGTGCCCAAGCACAACACAGATTGCCAAGTGTGATGTATGTGCAGTCAGTATATGTAGTAATAACCCCACAGGCCTTACCTGGCCTGAGGTCTGTAGCTGTTAAGGATCTGGTAAGCTCTGATCAGGTCCAGTTTCCCATGGCCCTGCTCAAACATATTGACCCCTGGCAGCCTGCGGGCCGAGGCAATCAGAGCCTGTTTCATGGAGGCTGGGTTCACCAACTTCCGATTCAGCACAGTGCTGGAGGAAGATGAGGCAGAGTAGGGTCAGTGCACAAATAAACTCATATGGTGTCAGATTCAAGGTATGTTATCTGAGCAAAAAAAAGAAAAATTAACAGGCTCCTATATCAGTGCAAGTGTTAATCACTAGAGAGTTGGGTGTTACATCACACGCTAGATCATTAAAAACTGACACTAGAATCTTTCACATTACTTAGTGGAAGACACTATTACACACAGTGGGAAATATGTATTTGATCTCCCAATTATTATGTAAGTTTACCCCATTACAAATACATAAACAAACAAAAAACAATGAACAAGGTTTAGGGATTCATTTATGGATTGAATTACATAACAGTTTTATCCCCAGGCAAACTTTTTTGAGACAGTAGCTTGGCAACTTTAAGTTTCAGCTACACCCAAAGATTTTTTAATGCAATTGTGTCCGTAGTAGGGCTTGGACATTCCAGGATCTTCGTGTGTTTTTTTCTTGAGTCACTCCAATCATGCCTTATCAGTACGTTTTTGTTCATTGTCAAGCTTAACCCGTCCAGATGGCAGTTTATGATGCACCTTTTGAATTGTTTAATGTTAATCCTTACATGTTTAATCATTTGTTTGTAATCAGGTTGTCATTGAAGAAACATTTCTTTGAACTGGGCCTCCATGAATAAATCAAGGCTGAAATGAACACAAAAAAGAAAATCCTCACCTGGCCAGAAGTGTGACAGCTCCAGCCACCACAGGAGAGGCCACACTAGTGCCGGACAGAGACCGGCATCCTTCCTTCATCCCTGACCCCCGAACACCAGAACCATAAGTGACAATGTCTGGCTTCACCCTGCCATAGCCCCCTGGCAGCTCCTGCACAGAGAATGAGACAGATAGTACAGTAAAGAGAAAAACCCTTTTAGTGATTTTTTTTGCAATGGTAATGACAAAAAAACCACTGCACATCTTACGTTGCATCTACATTGAACTAACAAGATTGCAGGAAACCAAATCATCAGAGGTAAAGAGTAGATTACAAGGGTGACGTCTGAGGCATCACAAGCTCATTGGTAGACTACAAATTAAATGTTCAAATCTGAAACAATTTATTTCAGATTATCAGGAATCAGTGATTTTGCAGAAACTCACCCAGGTGGTCATGCCTCTGGATGAAAACCTTGCGATGTTGTCCTCAAAATCGATCCCACCGACTCCAATTACATCCATTTGGTCTGCTGGGTTATTAAGGGTTCTGAAAAAAAGAGATGGATGTTACACAGACAAGCACAAACTGCTGGTTTAGAATGTGGCATTGATCATTCCGTCATTGGGTATTGTGGTCATCATGAGAATTATATTAACCTATATAGGGCTTTATGTACGAAAGGTTTGTATATATTAAAACAGATGCAACTTGATACCACACGCAAAGCTTATCTACTAAGTTCGTGCTCAGAGGAATGTGTCTCTTAAATGAGCAAAATAGCACAACCAATTTAGCATGTCTGTCTTCATGTTAAGTATAAGCAGATGAGACCACGGTTGGAATCTTTGGGCACAACTTGATTCAAGTCTATTCTATTCTTGGGGGTAACAATTTGATTCAGAATCGATTCTCGATAACAAACGATTCTCGATTCAAAATCAATACATTTTTAATAACGTTGAGTGCCAATTCTATGACTGATTACATTCCTCCATAAAATATACAAACAGCTCTGATAACAACAGCTCTGATGCAACATTTCTCTTTTCTAAAGTAAATCTATACAGCAGATATTATTTACGGTATATTATCATTACTAACTGCAGACTTCATGAGAGCCAACAAACATAATAAAACAGCACTTAATGTACAGGGTCTGCTGTCATTAGAATGCTGATTAATATAATTTTGTCATAGTCCTGTTTTGATGAAGAATGACTGAAGAATGTGAAGAAAAGGGTGTGGAACCAAGTGTCTTTTTGTGTCGTTCTTGCCATTTACAGGTCTAAATTGGCTGTCAAAGTGTACGAACTTGTCGGAAAATGTCCTCATCCTTCTACTATCCAGGTGAGAGGCATGATTTATGATCTACAATAAACTTCCACAAGCAAGGAAGCGAGAAAAGCAGCTTACCACTCGATGTTAATATAAGCACACAAGCTCATGATCACAGCGCTGCTATAAATAGTTAATCTGCCTTAGTGCATATAATAACAATATCACAAATACTTGGTTAATACTCAAGTCACGAAATGTAAATGGAGTATTGGCGGTTTTTGGATAGTTATTTATTGGGTTTTATGGGCAGAAGAGAGGACCTCCCATCAGTTCCGCTGTAAAAATGGGTTATACTAATTCACGTTTATTTACGGGTAACAGTGCATTAAAAAAAAAAAATACATCCGTCGTCATGTCTCTCAATGATTGTGAACAATAGGCAAAATCCCCCAAAAAAGTGCAGTTCCCCTTAAAGGGCTGATTTGGACACAGCAAGCATTGTGTCTGCTTTAAATGCCATTCCTTTTGTCATATAGGACATATATTATCCCAATATGGCGATGTGATATATACATTGTTTTAAAACATCTCCTGTATGAAAAAAACATGCATTATGCTTTTTCTTTTACTTGCAGTTTGTGCTTGCGTCTCCAAGAGCTAAAAAGTGTGTTTCATTGTAGATCATACAGAATGCCCATCGAAAGTGACACATATTATAGTTGTCTGCTGCATGTTTCAAAACATAGCAAAACGTCACAGATAGGACGTCACATGAATGTGGCGTAAAATGACTGTCTCCATGGTGACAGCCGCTTAGTACACGCAAAAACTAATTTAAATAGGGTGGTGGTCTCCACTCTTGTATATGTTATCATTTGCGCACGCAGTCTTAGTAGATCACCTGCAACACGCCCACTACACGTACTACACGCAATGTTATAGTTTTCCCACGCTATTTAGCACTTGCAATTTAGTGCTTAGTAGTTCAGGCACTTAGTGTTTTAGCTTAACAAACCTGTTTTTTGTTGAATTTCAGTGTTTACCTAACCATTATATTAGGTGGTCGCCCTGTCCCCTCAATGGACATGCAGAGAAACATACCCATACAGTGGTCCATCATTTCCAATAGCAGAGATCATGATCACTTTGTTAGCAGTGAGCTCCCACACCTGCCAATCAATACAGACAGGTAACACATTAAGGAGGCAACGTTCCCCAACAACATTTTTTAAATGTCACACACT
The DNA here is from genome assembly GCF_033978685.3 of Nerophis lumbriciformis. Lineage (NCBI taxonomy): Eukaryota > Metazoa > Chordata > Actinopteri > Syngnathiformes > Syngnathidae > Nerophis > Nerophis lumbriciformis. The sequence continues at coordinate 29,772,377 of NC_084557.2, read as the reverse complement.
TGGAGAACTACAGCAATACACTATTTGTAATCACTTAGGTATCTAGGTAATCGATGTTATAGCAGCATACTGACATACTCTATCCTTCGAGCTAAATTAATTTGAATAATTCCTAATAACCTTTAGGGAATGTATGCTGTGCTTAATGTAGTACATTTAGAAATAAATGACTTGTATATATTACTACTACCTTTACTGCCCTTTTGTGTACTGTTAACGCACACACAAATAACACTTATTACTTACTTAAATACTTGACTATTTTTACTGATATATGTTTTCAACCCACAGACAACTATGAGACCTCGCAAGTGTCTGACCTTATCAACAAAGGGGTGATCCATGAAGTCGGGGCCACCAATGCTGAGGTTGAGAACATCAATCTTTTTCAAGATGGCATAGTTAAAGGCATCCAGGAACCATGAAGTGTAAGACACCTGGGTGGTGAGAAGAAAATAACACATACTGTCCTTGCTTGGATTTCATTGATTTGGCTGTCGAAGATGATTAGTATGACTATTATCAACTGCATGGTCAATCATAAAGATATCTACATATGGAAATTCACAGATATTTTTTAACCATCTCTTTTTCAGGATCATATGTGAACTATATTATAAAGCCTTGTACCTGGTTGTTAGTGAACACTCTGAAGATGTGCAGCTCTGAGTCAGGGGCAAAACCCTGACACTCTCTCATACTGGCTATCACTCCAGCTACAAATGTCCCATGACCCAGGCCTGTAAGAAAGAAAGAAAGACAGATTCAATCTGACTCTCTCCCACACCATCCCTATGTGAAAAAATTGTACACTTCTTTCGCACTATAATAAGATTGAATCTGTGATAATAAAACACATACAGTAGATGTGTCTTCATCATCAAAACCATCATTACTGTATATATTTTTGTCCTGCTAACCATCATCTAGTGTCTTCTCATTGGTCCAGTTAGTCCTTTCCTTTACATTCTTGAAATGGGGGTGTTTCTCACTCAGGCCTGTATCAAACACGGCCACCTTCACACCAGCACCTGCACACAGACATCAATAATAACCTTACATTTTTATGTGTCACATGGTTGCCAAGTCTCTCTAAACAAAAGTATGCAGACACACTTATTCACTCATCAACCAATCAAATCAGGAGTTAGAATATACAACAACATTTCTCCTGAATTTTAATACTTTATCTTGCCAGTACCTTTTTTAATAATTCTAGGCAAACAACTGTAGGACAAAAAATTGTGGAGGACCCTTTATATTCTAGAACTGCGACCAAAAAAATCATGCACCAAACCCTGACTTTAAACACATCAAACACATTTGAATTGAACTACCTCACAAATATTCTTCTGGAAAAACAGTAAAAGAAATCATAGGCATTCCAACATCTTGAAGAAAGTCTTACGAGAAAGGTGAATGTTGTTATATTATTTAGATTTTATAAATATTTTCCATTGTTTATATGTATATTCTAATTGTCACATTTTTATTTTTTTAGTTACATTCATATTTCCTGTATGTGCAGTGATCATGTGCCCAACTAATATTGTCTATATAGTGTACTTAAAACGCTTCAGGCATACCTGTGTGTCCCATCTGCCACAGTACGTCTGCCTGCAAAATCTGGGCTACATGACGGGGGATGGCACGCAGCAGCCGCCGACTGGAGTGGCGCCCGGTTGCATGCCAAAAAGTCGAGCACAGTGACAGACTGGTCCTTCTGAAAGTCCGTGATGATTGCCATTTCTGCGTCCTGTGGGTGATGTTACGCGGCACAGCGGTTTCAGGTGCTGGAGACAGAAGATGCAAAGAGTTGTTAAAAGCAGAGATATAATTTTGTCTATAGATAAACACATTACATTAAACAATCTTTGAGTTAGAAGCGGTGCACAGGGCGGGCACCAGGAAGACAACGAATCACACTCACATTCACACTTATGGAAAATGTTATCTCCAATTACCTGACATACATGTTTTTAGATTATGGGAGAAAAACCGTAAAAAACTCATGTGTATAAATTTTAATTGTATTATTTTACTATACATCTATCCATGTTGAATTAAATTTAAATCCATATTTCTGGTTTCATTTTATTAAATAATAATAATAATAAGGCTGCCAATAGTCAACAATCATTCAAATCCATGGCATTTTTAAGTGAAATAAACGGATGTTGACATGTAGTAGTGTATACAGACTGGTCACTAAGTGTCAATAAAGTCACACGGATGTGAATGGTTGTCTGTCTATCTGTGTTGGCCCTGCGATGAGGTGGCGACTTGTCCAGGGTGTACCCTGCCTTCTGCCCGAGTGCAGCTGCAGCCTTCCCGCAACTCCAAAAGGAACACACGGTAGAAAGTGGATGGATAGATGGATGGATGTGCTCTACCACGTAGACGTGGAAATTCGAAGATAATCATATATTTAATAATATAATATATGATTATAGTCTCATTAAAGTGAACAAAACAAAGATTTGATTTGCTACTTTTTCCACCTAAAAAAGGCTAAACCACACTTTGTGAGGTTCTCGGTTATGGTGCAGCACCAAGAGGACATCAAACTTGACTAAATAGAGAAGGTAAAAGTCAAAGTTTCTGTATGTGAACCAGCGTAAAGATCATTACCTTTGCAAGAGGAGTACTACACCTCCGGGACGAAGCGGTGCGCCCTGGTCCACGCTTTGTTCAATTACCAGCGGGTGGAAGGCAAGATTGGGTTGGCAATAAGCGTGCGATAGCATGGCGAGCTTCGAATCTGACAGCAGTGCGTTTTAACGAGCCTCGATTACGTTCTCCATGGACAGGGGTCGGCAACCTTTACCAGTCAAAGATCCATTTTGATCAGTTTCACAAATTAAAGAAAACAATGGGAGCCACAAAAATCTTTTGAAATTTAAAATGAAATAACACAGCATACAAAGTTTTTTTTTTGCTTTGTGCTATGTATTAACCAAGGGTCTCAGACACGCGGCCCACACCTTAATATGAAAATTTAATGTTAGTGCGGCCCGTGGGTTTTATATGAATGGCGCTTGACAGCGTCATACATGTCAACCCTCGCGATTTTTCCGGCAGACTACGAATTTCAGGGCAATTGTTCTCTCAAACGTGCCGTGATGGTACAGCATTTAGCGCCCACTACAACCAGCGTGCCGGCCCAGCCACATAAGTGACAGCAAGGCATACTTGTTCAACAACCACACAGGTTACACTGACGGTGGCGGTATAAAAAACTTTAACACTCTTACTAATAATGCGCCACACTGTGAACCCACACCAAACAAGAATGACAAACACATTTCGGGAGAACATCTGCACCGTAACACAACATAAACACAACAGAACAAATACCCAGAATCCCATGCAGCCCTAACTCTTCCGGGCTACATTATACACCCCCGCTACCAAACCCCGCCCACCTCAACCGGCGCACAGAGAGGGGGGGGGGTTGATGTGTGAGGGAGCAGGGTTGGGGTGGGGGCAGGGTTTGGTGGTAACAGGGGTGTATAATGTAGCCCGGAAGAGTCAGGGCTGCATGGGATTCTGGGTATTTGTTCTGTTGTGTTTATGTTGTGTTAAGGTGCAGATGTTCTCCTGAAATGTGTTTGTCATTCTTGTTTGGTTTTGGTTCAAAGTGTGGCGCATAATTATTAAGAGTGTTAAAGTTGTTTTATATGGCCACCGTCAGTGTAACCTGTGTGGCTGTTGACCAAGTATGCCTTGCTGTCACTTGCGTGTGCAAGCAGAAGATGCATATATCAAGAGGTTGGGTTGGCAGGCTGTTAATACAAATTGTAGAGGGCGCTAAATGCTGTACCATCATGGCACGCCCTTATTATTATAGTAAGGGTGAAAATCGGAGAATATTAATCCCGGGAGTTTTCTACGAGAGGCACTGAAATCCGGAAGTCTCCCGGGAAAATCGGGGGGGTCGGCAAGTATGCAGCTGAGCCGCATCAGAGAGATCAAAGAGCCGCATGCGGCTCCGGAGCCGCGGGTTGCCGACCCCTGCCCATGGAGAAGCATCCTTTCAACACTATTAGTAAAATATTCTTGTTTGCAGACAAATTGATTTTATATACAGTAATAAGAGATGCGGGAGCCAAAACACAGCCAGCTGTTTATGTGACATACCAGGAAGCAGCTATAGGAAGCAGCTATAGGAAGCAGCGATTGCTTTCTTGTGACAGTCAACGTTGAAAGCATATAGGAATTATTTCTTACTCTCTAAAACTGTTTGTCTGCACACAATAATCTTTTACTAATATTTAAAGAAGACATGTGAACGCAATCGATCTAGCTTCCCGACACACCTGCGCGGCAGCCGTAAGCAGGTACTTAACTCGCCTTCCTCCCACGGAGGAGGAAGGGGGGTTCAATATCAAACAATTTGACTCCGAGGTTGATAAGTCAAATCACACTCCTCCGAATCCAACCGTTGAACGTTCGTCTATTTAAAAATAGCCCTATATAATAATAATAATAATGGATTAGATTTTATATCGCGCTTTTCTATTATTACATACTCAAAGCGCTCACAGAGAAGTGGGAACCCATCATTCATTCACACCTGGTGGTGGTAAGCTACATTTGTAGCCGCAGCTGCCCTGGGGTGGACTGACTAATAATATGAAACTTATTCTACTGCGACGTCACCTTTGGGGTCAATATTTGGGACACGCACAATCACTACTGGCCAGAGAATGCATGAAGATACTAACTATGTTAGGTTGTCGCACGAGGGCTGCTGAAAAAAAAAATCAAAGGTCAATGAGGAACAAGACAAGAATGCAAAATGAAACCGAAATTAGGATAGAAGTCACTATGTTGCATCCACAAAGGTTCTGAAGTCGTAGGTCTTATAGACTGAGCTACTGCTGCCCTCAAACTAATAAAAGTGAAGTACTTCCACATACCGGTACATTCTCTTTTCAGATGTTAAAATAAGACTTAAGATGCTAAAATCACTGCAGTTTACTGCAACTTGTAAACTAATACTAGAAATCCTACAGCACATTATCACAGTATCATTTCAATGCATACAACAAATTTATAAAGGATGGGGGGCAGACACAGAAGTCTTTCATACTGTGTTAGGCACAAGGCTTAGCCTGCTGTTCAGGCAAACCCCACCAGACAAACTCACCTTCTCCCTCAGTCGAAGAGCAAACAGACATTCTCGGTCCCACTTCCCATCCCCCAACATACAAAACAATATGTATAACTTACTAGGAATGTATTTTAGGGAACGGAACACTTTGTGTTGTGGAGTGACTCTCTTGATGTAGGGGTGGTCCTCCAACGACAGCAGATTGCTGGATGAAGCTTGTCTGATGTGGACCAGCTCAAAGTCACTGGGGAAGTCAGAAGCTGGGTTTTCCCTGGGAACAATATGCCACTCCAATGCGCCATCGTTTGCGTTTCGTAGAGCACTGCTTATGTACAGGCTGCGGGCTTTGGCTGAGAAATACCCAATGAATGCCACTATGTACTCTGAAGAGAAAAGAGAGGAATATTGTTTTATGACATAGGTGCAGTTTATACAGTATGCATTGCAGTCCTTCAACATAAAGTCACACAGATTAAGGTTTATTTAGTAGGGATGTTCTGATCAGGGTTTTATGCTGCAGATTCTGATCATCCATGAGTGAGTTCGGCCAACACCAATCACACATATTACCTGTAAATGTTTCAATGTGCTATTGACAGTTTAACAATATCAACACAACATTCAAACTAATTCCTTATTCTCTTCCACTGAGTGTAATATGTTCAGCCTCGTCCTCCAGTAAAAATGTACTTGATAATGATAGCTAAGATGCAAATAATTGTAGTTTATTTGCTGTAATGGAAGTGATTATTATTAGCTGGAGGCGTGGCTACATATTGTGTATGAAGACACAATTAGTTTCTAGCTGCTTGTCAGCCGGGAGACTAAAGATACAGTGTCAGCCAGAGGGAATCAGCGTTTATGATTGGCAATAAAAGGCATTAATCGGCAATTGCAATCACATCCTTTTAACGAAAATCGGCCGATATTGATTGGTGGCCGATAGATCGGTAATACCTTATTATTTAGTTATTTTAAATAAATATATTGTTGTAGTATATAGAGTATTAAGAATACCGTATCTTATAAAACATACTGTGTAAAGTTACTCAGTGATATCCCTTGACTTAAATACTGAAAGGTACATTCTGCTTGAAAATAAAATGCAGAAAGTAAATAACGTTGAAGAGGGAAACAAAAAATTAAACATTACAAATACCCATCAGGATTTTTTCCCAGATATATAAGAATGCTATAGGATAATTGAAAGAAATTATAAAAAGTTTGACATTTCTTACCATGTTCTACCACCTTGGATGAGAACCCCAGTTTGAGAGTGAGCTGGGAATAATTAAAGCTCGGCGACTCCAGGCTTGAGGTGTGATCAGAACCAGATTTACTCTCTGGCAATGGCTCCATCCCTACGACAGGCAGGAACCCTGCAAGCAGCCCCATAAGTATGGAGACCCACACAGACGGTAGCAGCATTTTGCGTAGTGAAACTGCACACATCTTGTGCTCTATATAGGCTAGTAAAACTCAGGCAGCTAGATTGCTGTTTCAGATGGCAACTGAGAGGCTAAAACCTGGATCAGGGAAATGACCATATCAGGTCCGCAGCTCCAAAATTGAGTCCATACTGAAAATGTTCTGAGGAGCTAAAATAATTTCTTCCTGCGTTTTCTCTCCATGGTGGTAGTCCAAGATGAAGTTCAGTGACAAGGCCAGAGTAGAAACATAGCTGCCATGTTGAGAAAAGTGAAGAAAATCTTTCCAGCAAGGAACAGTGATGGAGGACCAGGTGGTGTCAATCGGTGTTAAACTTTTTCATTCCCAAAATCTGGAAAGAAATGAGAATGAGAACTGTAGCAAAAGTACTGGTACAAAGAAGAAGACTAAGACTAAAACTATCAGTGAAGCAGAGATGTAACAATAAACGGTATTAATGATAACTACGGTAAAACTACCAGGGGTTAGCATTACCGTTTTTAAGTTTAAAAAATTCGAAAAATCGATAACTGCATTTCGATTCATTTATGGACCGACCAGCTTAAATGCTAACATGATTACAAGAGAAATGTATTTATTCTTTATTTATTTTATAAACCTTTATTTATAAACTGCAACATTTACAAACAATCGAGAAATAATAAAATTCAAATTAAGTACAAAAACAGTACAAATCTGTGCCAGGGGGTTGTAAACTCAATAAAGTACCGTATTTTTCGGAGTATAAGTCGCACCGGAGTATAAGTCGCACCTGCCGAAAATGCACAATAAAGAAGGAAAAAAACATAAGTCGCACTGGAGTATAAGTCGCATTTTTTGGGGAAATTTATTTGATAAAACCCAACACCTAGAATAGACATTTGAAAGGCAATTTAAAATAAATAAAGAATAGTGAACAACAGGCTGAATAAGTGTACGTTATATGACGCATAAATAACCAACTGAGAACGTGCCTGGTATGTTAACGTAACATATTATGGTAAGAGTCATTCAAATAACTATAACATATAGAACATGCTATACGTTTACCAAACAATCTGTCACTCATAATTGCTAAATCCGATGAAATCTTATACGTCTAGTCTCTTACGTATGAGCTAAATAATATGATTTGATATTTTACGGTAATGTGTTAATAATTTCACACATAAGTTGCTCCTGAGTATAAGTTGCACCCGGCCAAACTATGAAAAAAACTGCGACTTATAGTCCGAAAAATACGGTAACTAAAATAGAATGCAAAAAAAAAAAAAAAAAAAAAAAATATACCGTATATTACCAAATAGTAGCCCGGGCGTTTATTTCACAAAATGGGGTCAGACCCCGGGCGGCTATTAGGACATGGGCGGTTATTTGCACAAGGCTTTTATTTATTTTTGCACCAGCCTGCACCAGGCCATTATTTGGTTACAATGGTTAGTGTCCAGTATTTTTTTTCGTACTAAATACTTTAAATGTAAAAGCTAATGTAAACACACAAACAAAAAAACAAGACTATCAAAAGACAAGAGATCAACAAGGCCTCAACATGACAGTAGTGCAACAATTGTCAAATAGAATACAAATACTAAAAATAAATAAACTTTTTAAATAAAGCAGCCTACCGGGAAAAATAAAATTATGGTACCAAGTACTCAAGTATAAAACCCACCATCAAAACAGAACAATAATACTGTCACTGTCCTTTGCCTTAATGCGGATCATTTTGCGGTACACACGGTGGTTCAGTCCACGAACGTGATGTATCCACTGACACAAATTAGCATCAAGCTCGTCGCTCACTTTCTTCCTACCTCCACCAGATAAGCGAGCCCGTTTTCCATCGATTGCCGACTGAGATTGTAGTTCTCTCTTTTTTTGTTTCCATTCTCGTACACGTTTTGGGTCAACGTTAAACTGCCTGGCCGCTGCCAAACCAGAATTCTGCTCCGCATACTTCACAACCGCTAGCTTGAACTTTAAGTCAAACTTTCTGTTCTTCCCCCTTAAAGTATTCCCGTCCATCAGTTGTGGTGTACCGGTATCCTGTTCATTCAACTCACTGCTGCTGTTGCTTGCCATGTTGAAACTTTTCCTCGTGGGTTTGTTGTTGTCGTTGAGTGTGTGTTACGCTAAATGCTGTCACCCATTGCAATATGTTGATTACCCAGAATCCCCACGTAACGTCTGCTGTTACCGTAATGACCAGAATTATTGCACCTTTGCTTTTCCTTTTAGCTTATAAATTGGGTTTAATGAAGTCAATATGATTTTAATCTAAATTATGCAAATAACAGCCCATGGGCGGCTATTTGGACATAGGCGTTTATTAGGAAGAGGCGTTTATTTCACAAAATGGGGTCAGACCCCGGGCGGCTATTAGGACATGGGCGGTTATTTGCACAAGGGCGTTTATTTGGTAATATACGGTATATATATATATATATATATATATATATATATATATATATATATATAACATTAGTGCGAAGCCATAATTTAAATTTGGAACACAGCATCATCGTTTTCACAGCTTTTTGGTTGTTAGAGGGAGAGAGTGTTTTAACATAGAGTTCTAATTCTTTTTTAAAGGCACAAACAACAGGTCGGGTATTGAGAAACTTACATTTATGAATATAAAACTTAGCCAATAGTATAATGAGGTTGCAAAGGTAAAATTCCTTTTCAAATTTTTTTTCATACAGTGTAAATCCAGATAGCACATCACTTCATGACAAATTTTGCATGAATATTGTCCAGGATGAAGCGACAGATGCCCTGCCATAGTGATCGAGTGCTTTCACAAGTCCAAAACAGGTGGTAAATAGTCTCTGGATGCATGTTACATAAGGTGCAGGTAACATCAATGTCCTTCTTGTATCTAACCATCACAGTCTTTACAGGGTAATAACGATGAATGATTTTAAAAGATATCTCTTTGACTTTGTTGGTAAATTAAAACCTGTTAGGAAGAGACCACGTTTTGACCCAGCAGATGTCATTCACAACATTATTCCAGAGCGCAACGACATAGGAGACAGACACACAATCATTTTGGAATAAGCTGCGGATTTTTCTGTTATTTTTCTGATCAAAGCAAAGTTTCCCCACAGGAGTGTCAAGTGCATCATTCACAATTTTTACAGCAGAAAGAGGAGAATTATTACAAGATAAATTAACGTTTTTTTCCCACTAAGAAACGACACCCCTATATAAACTTATATAGCTTATAGACTGAGTGATCGATCTATACACAAAGAAATACAGGACGGAGGGGTCTATAAGAGGAAGTGAACTCACATAAACCGGAAGCGAAGCAACTTCAAAAGAAACTTTTGCGAATTAAAATGGAAGAAGAAACATATTTACACACTTAACTATAAATTATATTAGAATTTTTTAAATGGCAGGAATGTTTCTTCTATTAAGAAAGTATTATTTTTTTGTAAGACGAAGAGTTTCTTAGAGGTGTGAGATGACTCCTCGAAAATTACTGGCTTTAGTGTGGCCAAAAGTATAGAGGGGTTCTGATTTTTCACGGAAGGGCGTAGCCAGAATACATTTTGAAGGGTGAGCGTCATCATTTACGATAGTGCTCGCCGCTACATGTAATATTTCCAAACTATACAGTGGAAAATAACATTACACCGGCTGTAAAACTGTGGATAAATACTGTCAGTCAATAGATAAGAAGTCCCTTCGTCGTTAAAAAGAGCAAACAGTCGTAATTAGATGCAAGGATCCGTACAAGATCCACAAGTCTCAGTGGAGTACAGTAGAAACCACAACATCTTCCCCGATGTCTCATACCTGGACTTTCTGAACTCTGTAATTTTTCAACCCACCCCATTTTACACATTGAAATAATTTAAATTATAAGATTCTCGAAAGCTATGACTACTTTGTTTTATTGTGTGACGTTTGTGTTTATCCGTATAAACACAGTGGACATTGTGTTGTCAAACCAGGCTAGAGTAATGGACTCTCAGAAATGATCCGACCCAGGTTTAACACCCTGGATAATCACGAAAACAAATATAAGGTCATTTCAGTACACTAAAACTGTAAGGCAGGATTCGGAGAATGATGTTTTCATGTTGCTTTACTTTGGTTTTATGTGTTTTATGAGTCCGGATGAGAGAAGTGAGCACTATTTTTATCAATACCACTACTATCAAAGTTCTTCAACAAAGCACATCAGGTTAATGCAAATATTTTATTGTGTGTGTATAAGTACTTTTTAAGCACATTCAACAATACTGTGATAAAGATAACCATGATAGTTTTGATCACAATAGCAGTGATGTGAAATTTCCATATAATTACATCCCTACAGTGACGCATAGGAAACGCAAACATGCAAAATAGTGGGTTTTCTAACAGTGTGTCTATTTTAGTTATTAAAAAAAAAAAACGTTGTCAAAAGATTTCACCTTTTGAGCACATTCAACAATATTGCGATGATAATAACCGTAAAAATGTTGGTTACAATAACCATGATGTGACATTTTCAAATCATTACATTCCTAATAGCGGATATGTTGGCCTTTGAGATCATGTATCATATTCACCTTTGGTCTAAAGTGGCAAAATATGAATGTGAAAATATGATTATAATGTCTTAAAAAACATGTCTAAACGTATATGTAATATTGTGTCTGTCTTTTTGTTCTTTTTTTTTTCATTTGTATGAAATAGCTATGGTGTCAATAGCAGGGATGAGGCTGTGTTACATTACAAGTTTTGCTACCTGGACTGAGGCGGGGACAACCCTGTCAGTAGAAACACAAGTACACACCCAAAATGACACAATGTTGTGCATAGTTAAACAAACCCATTAGGACACAAAGGCCCCATACATGACACAAACTGGCCAAATTCAGCACATGAAAACCAGCTCTCTACTGACTAAGGATGTTTTCTTACCCAGCACTGTTGTTTTTCCCTCCAAATATACACATTCTTTTTAGCTCTGCAAAATAAACAGCATTTTATTCTTTCTCTGTGAATATCAGGGTCTCTACAGGTTTTAACAAGTCAAATTTAAGACTTTTTAAGACCACAATTAATGTAATTTAAGACCATTTTACATCCATATGGACAAAAAAGTACAGAGGACCAAAATTAATTGTAGGTATATGAATTCATTTACTGCTCTTTCACAATGAAAACCAAAATGGTTAAACTAATTAAATACACCAGAAGACTATCTATCCAGCCATCCATCTTCTACCGCCTGTCCCTTTTGGGGTCGCGGGGGGTGCTGGAGCCTATCTCAGCTGCATTCGGGCAGTAGACGGGGTACACCCTGGACAAGTGGCCACCTCATCACAGGGCCAACACAGATAGACAGACAACATTCACACACTAGGGACCATTTAGTGTTGCCAATCAACCTATCCCGAAGTGCATGTCTTTGGAGGTGGGAGGAAGCCGGATTACTATGTTAAACTAATTAAAAAAAAAAATTAGCAAACAAATAGCCATTTTTCAGATTTGCCATAGTACTGTTGTCTTACAAAAGGTGAAGTGTGCTTCATATCAGGTGTTTTCTTTCATGTAACAACAACAACCAGAATGTCAGCAATGGTAAAGCCCAGCAATATATTGTCGGTGAAAGGGACTGTTAGCAACTCTGCTAAAGCTAAATAGTTAACTTTAGCAGTGGTTTTGTGACTGTCAGAATTGAGCAAACAGATAAAAACATCTACAGTACGACTACTGTTTCTGCACAAATTTGTAAAAAACAGAGAGTGCGGACAGAGCGATTGTCTAGAACAGGGGTAGGGAACCTATGGCTCTCGAGCCAGATGTGGCTCTTTTGATGACTGCATCTGGCTCTCAGATAAATCTTAGCTGACATTGCTTAACACGATAAGTAATGAATAGTTCAGCTGGTAATCACAGTGTTAAAAATAACGTTCAAAATATAAAACATTCTCATGCATTTTAATCCATCCATCCGGTTTGTACCGCACCTGTTCAAGAAGTCGCATTAATGGTAAGAAGCATTTTATTTATTATTGGTTAGCTTCAGAATAACAATGTTATTAAAAAGAATAAGAGACTTATACTCTAAAAATGTTGGTCTTACTTAAAAATGCACGCATCTAGTTGTATTCAGTGTTAAATATTATATGGCTCTCACGGAAATACATTTTAAAATATTTGGCTTTCATGGCTCTCTCAGCCAAAAAGGTTCCCGACCCCTGGTCTAGAAAGAAAGAAGGCGATTATGGCTTGCAAGACACAAACAAAATTTGGATGCGAATAATGTGGATGACATTCAAATTTGCTCAGCTAATTTTGTATCTGATATGTACTTTATCAATAAATGTTTACCGTATTTTTCGGACTATTAGTCGCAGTTTTTTTCATAGTTTATGAAAGTTGCATAATGTTTTTTTCCTTCTTTATTATGCATTTTTGGCAGGTGCGACTTATACTCCGAAAAATACGGTACATGTTTTTTGCGACTTTTTTGTAAACATATTGCTCATAAGGACTAGTTTTTATTTAAGCATGACAAAATGACATTTGCAAATCTTCCTTGCTTTCCTCACCCCACCATAAACAGCCAACATTTATAGCTTTTAATGTCAGTTGCTGTATACACCAAGAGAAAAGATTAGGCATGCCAAACTGACCTGAAATTATTGGAATAAATATTTGAATTAATATAAAATATATATTTTTTTTTAATAGTTTTACTGCTGTGAATATACTAATACCACAGATAAATGAATGTGTGTTTACTGCTCTGCTAAGCTGTAAAAACACACTTATGATTTCAAAGCAAGTTATCAAATGCATATGCAATTGTGTACTAATATGAGGCAGTAATCATGAGGTTATAAGTTTTTGTATTTATACAGTACATTGACAGTTGCAAGCTGCCCTCTGAGGGCAATCATAACTGCGATGTGGTCCTGAATGAAAATGAGTGTTCAAGAATAAAGCATGTAGTAATACAGCAAACATTATATGCAACAATGACAACAATTTCAATGCCAGTTTAAGTAAGAGTGTAATACAAATATGTACAATGAACAGTGAATAAGTGTTTTGTGATGTATCAAACTTAGCACATATTTAGTGGTTATATACTGTATGTACATGACATGTTCTATATTCAAAATCAATTGAGAACAATTTGAACAATGTGATTCTGCTAGTGATGCTCTTATCAGTATTTATATCGACATCAAATACTATTCCAATAGATTTCAAACAAAACGTTCTATGTCCAGAATGGCTGTTTTCACATTGCAAATAATAAAACATATTACAAGAATGAGAGTCTTCGTAGTGTCGCTTTTGAAATGTAAACTTTGGATGTATAACCAAACAGTCAATTGTCACATGTATGTATTAGATTTTGGGCCAGTTGTGTTGGTATACATTTGACATGGGCACCCTAATTGCTGACACAAATTCAGTCTTATCTTTTCCCCTTTATTGGTGTAATGCAGTGGTCAGCAACCCAAAATGTTAAAAGAGCCATATTGGACCACAAATAAAAAATAAATTATCTGCCTGGAGCCGCAAAATATTAAAAGCCTTATATAAGTCTTATATTGAGGGCAACACATGATGTGTCTGTATTAGCTATGTTAGCCTACTATCAAAATGCCTATGTTTCGCAAGCTGACACAAATATTTGTTGACAGAAATGTAATATTTATTTTGCACATTTTACTGGATTTTTTCTACACATTAGTAAAATGGAGGCTTCTCAATGGGCGAGACAACTACTGAAAATTACTGGCTTAGATGGCCAAAGGTATATAGATCCAAGTCCAAGTTAAAGGAAACGGCAAACTGTCTTCTTCTCATGGATTTATTACAATCTTTGCAAGCTGGATAACGTTTGCTGTGGTCTATAACAACATGGCACACAAACAAGTATCAGAAAAGCAGCCAATATTACATACAGATAATGCAAATATAAATTAAATACACAGAGAACATAAATGAAATTAAATGAACTCCAATATACATACCTACATATGAGGCATAATGATGCAAAACAGCTAGCCTAAATAGCATGTTAGCATCGATTAGATTGCAACGGTGCAGTGACCAAATATATGTCAGATTAGCACTCCAACAAGTCAATAACATCAACAAAGCTCACATTTGTGCATTCACACACAGCATAAAAAGTTTGGTGGACAAAATGAGACAAAGAAGGAGTGGCATAAAACATGTCTTTCTATGGCAGCGTCTGAATTTTTTTTTATATTTAAACAAACTACGGTGAGTTCAAGGACCGCCGAAATTAGAAAGACAAAACGGCGCTCACCAAATACTCTCATCTGTGAAGCAGGTTTAATATAAACAGTGGGCTTTCTAACAATTAGGGAGGTTTGTGTTATGGTTGTCCTTCAACAGAAACCATATTAAAACAAAAAATACATTTCCCCCCCAACTTTTTCCATATTTCATACATTATTGCTAAAGAGCTGCGGGTTGTCGACCCCGGGTCTAAATTTCATATTTACTCGTAGTTCCGGCCCTGTTCTGGTTATCGTCTACAACAGTAAACCTTCTAAGTAATGTAGTGTATAAACTTTTAGCATAACCACCTCCTCACTTTCTTCTTGTTTATGTTGACAGAGATGTGATGATAAAAGATGCTTTATCAACTCAACACCAGTATATTTTCTTGTGTTTTACGCCTCAACTATATACAGGAGCTTGTCAGAATAGGTAGATAACCTTCGATAAGAGGAATAGTATCAAAATACCACTCACACTAAATATTGGTCAATGTTTAGTAAATAATCAGTATATACCGGTAATAGTATTTACATAAATACATCAGTATTTACATCGAAGCTTATCTTGGAACAAAAAAAAAATAATTGTAACATATCAGAGGTTTCTCCGGTCTGTTATAGTTACAATTATTTAAGTCATGTCTTCTGTTTTTTTTACTAAATATACAATTACTCCCTGAAACAACTTCCTTTATTCCAACTATCACATTTGCATCTTTAAGAAGGGGAACCGGAGGGTGTGTTCTAACTATCGTGGGATCACACTCCTCAGCCTTCCCGGTAAGGTCTATTCGGGTGTGCTGGAGAGGAGGCTACGCCGGATAGTCGAACCTCGGATTCAGGAGGAACAGTGTGGTTTTCGTCCTGGTCGTGGAACTGTGGACCAGCTCTATACTCTCGGCAGGGTCCTTGAGGGTGCATGGGAGTTTGCCCAACCAGTCTACATGTGTTTTGTGGACTTGGAGAAGGCATTCGACCGTGTCCCTCGGGAAGTCCTGTGGGGAGTGCTCAGGGAGTATGGGGTATCGGACTGTCTGATTGTGGCAGTCCGCTCCCTGTATGCTCAGTGCCAGAGCTTGGTCCGCATTGCCGGCAGTAAGTCGGACACGTTTCCAGTGAGGGTTGGACTCCGCCAAGGCTGCCCTTTGTCACCGATTCTGTTCATAACTTTTATGGACAGAATTTCTAGGCGCAGTCAAGGCGTTGAGGGGATCTGGTTTGGTGGCTGCAGGATTAGGTCTCTGCTTTTTGCAGATGATGTGGTCCTGATGGCTTCATCTGGCCAGGATCTTCAGCTCTTGCTGGATCGGTTCGCAGCCGAGTGTGAAGCGACTGGGATGAGAATCAGCACCTCCAAGTCCGAGTCCATGGTTCTCACTCGGAAAAGGGTGGAGTGCCATCTCCGGGTTGGGGAGGAGATCTTGCCCCAAATGGAGGAGTTCAAGTACCTCGGAGTCTTGTTCACGAGTGAGGGAAGAGTGGATCATGAGATTGACAGGCGAATCGGTGCGGCGTCTTCAGTAATGCGGACGCTGTATCGATCCGTTGTGGTGAAGAAGGAGCTGAGCCGGAAGGCAAAGCTCTCAATTTACCGGTCGATCTACGTTCCCATCCTCACCTATGGTCTCATGACCATAGGTGAGGATGGGCTTTGGGTCATGACCGAAAGGACAAGATCACGGGTACAAGCGGCCGAAATTAGTTTCCTCCGCCGGGTGGCGGGGCTCTCCCTTAGAGATAGGGTGAGAAGCTCTGCCATCCGGGGGGAGATCAAAGTAAAGCCGCTGCTCCTCCACATCGAGAGGAGCCAGATGAGGTGGTTCGGGCATCTGGTCAGGATGCCACCTGAGCGCCTCCCTAGGGAGGTGTTTAGGGCACGTCCGACCGGTAGGAGGCCGCGGGGAAGACCCAGGACACGTTGGGAAGACTATGTCTCCCGGCTGGCCTGGGAACGCCTCGGGGTCCCAAAGGAAGAGCTGGACGAAGTGGCTTGGGAGAGGGAAGTCTGGGCTGCCCCCGCGACCCGACCTCGGATAAGCGGAAGAAGATGGATGGATGGATGGACATTTGCATTAGGGTTATAAGATCGGTAACATTATCATTCCTCTCAGATTCTTGAAAGACGTGTATCGATACATCGTTTTTGACATAACAATCCTTGTGAGCTTTGGCAACCATTTGTGCAGGCATGTGAGAGGCATTCTCAATTCAATTAGAAATGTTGTACACGCCAATAATCTACAGAAACAAGCACGATGATGTGTAAATAACTAGTTTTCTTTGTACACACTTGTCAAAAAAGCAATAAACATTTGTGTGGATGAAATAGGGCTGGAATTGATAGAATTTTAATCACAATTTCAATTTTGGCTTCTCACAATCATAGAAATGTCGGAAATAATAACTATTAATGTGCCGTGCAACGTGCATGGTTATTCTTGAGCTTGTAAAGGTCAAACGGATGAGTGAGCGAATGAGTGAAAAAAAAAGACTAGACGTTTGGCTCTCACCATGGTTGCTACTTTTATTTGACAAAGTGCTAAAATGCCATCACTAACAAAACAGAACAAGGCCATTTGATTTCCGCGTTCACGTAACCGCAGTTGGAATGGGCCAATAAAACGGAATCCCCCATTAAACGCAGAATATCACAAAACTTGACAAAAATGTGCCTGAAATGCTGTCAGTGTGAGCGGAAAGTACCGTATTTTTTGGAGTATAAATCGCACCGGCCCAAAATGCATAATAAAGAAGGAAAAAAACATATATAAGTCGCACTCGAGCAGGGGTAGGGAACCTATGGCTCGCGAGCCAGATGTGGCTCTTTAGATGACTGCACCTGGCTCTCAGATAAATCTTAGCTGACATTGCTTAACACGATAAGAAATTAATAATTCTGCTGGAAATCACAGTGTTAAAAATAACGTTTAAAATATAAAACATGCTCATGCATTTTAATCAGATTAGAGTCACAATAACAAGGGTATTAAAAATAATAAGAGCCTTATTATAGTCTAAAAATGTTGGTCTTACTTAAAAATGCACGCATTTAGTTGTATTCAGTGCTAAAAAAATATTATATGGCTCTCAAGGAAATACATTTTAAAATATTTGGCTTTCATGGCTGTTTCAGCCAAAAAGGTTTCCGACCCCTGCACTAGAGTATAAGTCACATTTTTGGGGACATTTTTCGCCAGTCCCTTACAAGTTTCTCGCTTACTCCAAACTTTCTTTCTGCTGCATATTTCACTACTTCCAGCTTGTAACCTGCAGTATATGATTTCCTTTTCGGTACCATTTTTGTTCAGCCCTTCTCAGTTTTTATAAGTTACCGCCAATGTTGAAATGATCAATTTTCATAGGTACGGAAGTAGTAGCAGGTAGCATCTTTTTTTTCACAATGCACTTCTGCCATGACCCGCCCCCCGCCACATTTTTATTGGTTGACGTGTGTGTGTGATGATTGCTGATACACGCCTAGTCTCTTACGTGAATGAGATAAATAATATTATTTGATATTTTACAATAATGTGTTAATAATTTCACACATAAGTCGCTCCAGAGTATAAGTCGCACCCCGGCCAAACTATGAAAAAAACTGCGACTTATAATCAGAAAAATACGGTGCATTTGTTTTGGAAAATAATGTGTCCAGTCCTACTCATTCATCCCTGAAACATTCAACCACCCCTTCTTGAACTAAACAACATCAAGACAGCCGCTTGAAACAGCGATTTAACTACAATGCTAAAAATAGCAAGAACCATCCATACACCTACAAAATATCTCATCTGCTTGTGTCGTTTTGAACGTCATCATCGATGTAAGATCAATGTACAAACAGGACAGCAGTCACAACTTCAGAGGTTTTGTCTTTTTTTTTTTTTTCTTAAACAGCCTCAAGTTGTCCCTACACGTCAAGCTCGGAATAACAGCACACTTCCCCCTCCTTCACAATAACAGCTTTGTGCGCAACATCCAGTCTGAGTGTGCTGACAAAATAAAGGTTTCAAAAAGTACTTTACACAAGCATAATGTACTTAAAAAGTACATTACCACAATCATTATGCTTTGACTTAAAATACTGGTCAAAACTGTCAAAATATGTATTTCACCAATAAATGTGAGGATTTTTGCATTTAATTAACTGACATTTTATCAAATTTAATGACACAAAAAGAACACACTCTATGGTGATAAAATAAGTGTAAAAGGTACACAACAGAAATTAAACAAATGTTAATGGAAAAACTGATCGCTATTGTAATTTAAATTTTAGTGTTGGTACCAGGGATGTACGGTATACCGGCATTAGTATAGTACCGTGATACTAATGAGTCATAATCGGTACTATACCGCCTCTAATAAGTACCGGTCCCCCACCAGTCGTCGTCGTGTGTTCGCGCATGGTCCCCCACTCGTCACGTCGTGTCGTGTGATGCAGATGAGCATGTTCGCGGCAGCGCAAACGCCCTCAGGAAGAGGTGCTTTAAGACATGGCTAGCTAGCCAGGGGCTAATGTCTATTCGCAGTGTTGCAACTACTTCTAAATCACTAATCCTTATCCCCATGGCGACATATACAGCACAATTATTTCAAGCATCATCCCTGTAGAACAAGTGAAAACTACTCATGCCTCACTACATACCGCAGCACGCCTGAGATATAGAAGTGGATATGTTAGATACAATCTATATTCGGCAAAGTCAAGTTAAGATTTCACGACGTCCGATCATTTAAAATATACTATCTTGACTTTGAACACACCACACACAAGTGAATGAGGCGCATATTTAGTCAACAGCCATAAATGTCACACTATGGGTGACTATGTGAACAATGCCAACACTGTCATAAACCTGTGCCATATAATGAAACCACATTAAATAACAATGACATATACATTTTGGGAGAATATTTGCACCGCAACACAACCTAAACACTGCAGAACAAATTCCCAGAATTCCCTGCAGCACCAACTCTTCCGGGACGCTACAATATAAACAAACGCCATTGGTGGATCTACACCTAACATCCACTGTAATGATACCAAGATACAGGAGCGTATTTAGCCAATACTACTATGATTAAATCGATATTTTTTAGCATCACAAAATCTTTTTTCATTTTGTTAAATTTATATTATGTTTATAAACTCAGGAAATATGTCCCTGGACATATGAGGACTTTGAATATGACCAATGTTTGATCCTGTAACTACTTGGTATCGGAATGATACCCAAATTTGTGGCATCATCCAAAACTAATGTAAAGTATCAAACAACAGAAGAACAAGCGATTTTTAAATTTTAACAGAAGTGTATATAGAACATGTTAAAAGAGAAAGTAAGCAGATATTAACAGTAAATGAACAAGTAGATTAATAAACTTGCAATAAGAAACGTGTTTAATGTACCGTAAGATTTTTTGTTAAAATAAAGCCAATAATGAAATTTTTTGTGGTCCCCTTTATTTAGAAAAGTATCAAAATAATTTTGGTACCGGTACCAAAATATTGGTATCTGGACAACACTAGTTGGTACGATTCTTTTTTTTACTTTTGGTTATCCGTTACTAACTTCTATAAAGTAGTTCTTTAAAATCAAATTTAAAGTTGAGTTTTTGTGGTATAATAAATAATTTCAAAATAATGAATAGTCATTTTATTAATCGTGATTTCAATATCAACCGAAATAATCATGATTATTATATTTGCCATAAACGTCCAGCCCTAGGATGAAACTAGTTTCTGTCAAAGCATTTAAAACGCTTAAATGCTTGTGCACTGTAGTTACAATTCCTGATCTTTATTATGCAAGAAATAAAACCTGCAGCTCAACATCTGCTTCAGTAAGGGTGTAGGCCATATAATAACTGGATAGTCAAGTCAAACAAGGGGGGGCAGGTTTTATGCCGAGTCAACAAAACCGCTACTAGTTAAGAAAAAAATAAATAAAAATAAGGAAACTGTTCAGGGCGGGGCTGTAAAAGCTAGGACTGGGGACAACTTGTGTCAACAAGCAAGCCACAAAGGCTGCATTAAACTACAGCCTAACTACTATTTAGGAACATGAGTGACTCCCAAGCTAGACAGAACAGTACTGACTATATTTGGGCAAATTGTTTTTATATTGATACAAATCGCAATCACATAATGTTTATTGATGTGATTGAAACTTTTATTAGTAGATAGCACAGTGAAGTACATATTCCGTACAATTGGTCACTGAATGGTAACACCCGAATAAGTTTTTCAACTTGTTTAAGTCGGGGCCCACTTAAATTGATTCATGATACAGATATATACTATCAGATATATACTATCATCATAATACAGTCATCACACAAAATAATCATCAGAGTATATACATTGAATTATTTACATTATTTACATTCCGGGGTGTGAAGGGGGGGGGGGTTTGGTTGTCATCATCACTTCAGTCATCAACAATTGAGAACAGAGAAATAGACATTGAAACAGTGTAGGTCTGACTTGGTAGGATATGCACAGCAAGTAGTGGACACACAGAGAGAGAGAGAGATATCAGAAAGCATAAGAAAAAGTATCTACATTTAATTATTTACATTTGATTATTTACAATCATGCATGTAATGTAAGCTGATTTGAGGTGTCTATCACAGACTATGTATATTTTGCATTGAAAAAAAAGTGTTGCATTGAAATGTCATAATTTGATGAGCAATTCGGGTGCTGTTGAATGTTTGCTAGTAAGTCACAAACAAAAGCAGACGACAAAAAGAAACACTGGCTTAATCGATGTAAACAATACAACCAGTGGATGATTCTGGCCGCGTAAAATATAATTTTCGGTTGTCAATTGTTTCATCGACACCGAATAATAGTATTTGGAAGTAATCGACACAATATTTACTGACAAGGACGCGTATTATTGGGCAGTGTAGGTTTTGAACGCTGATTTTGGATAGCAGCAGTCAAAATCACATGTATAGCATATGCTAGCTAGCCTTGTGTTATTGTGTTTAGCAAACGTTGCTTTTATGAAATGTGTGAGATGTTACTCACCAAGTAACTCTTTCTTGTGCGTCTGCTGTAATTTTATTAGGCTTCTTGTTGTGACAGTTAACGTCTCGAGTCCTTCTACTGCTAACCTCGAACAAAAGCTAGTTAGCAAACTCACTACCTCCAGCCGCAGTCCACTGACGTCTGGTTACGATCGGTTGCCAGGTTTGTGTACATAGTACTCCTAAAACTCATTTCGTTATATACGACTTATATCTTCCAAACAATACCACACGAGTGGATATATCGTCTTTCTTAATTATAATAAAATGTTTATCAGATATTATTGTGCATTTTTTTACTCGAGGATATTCGGTACATTCACTACAGTATGGAGCGTGCGTATCGTATAATAGCGTACTTTGTCACATTTGGCAACCCAAAGAACTCGAGCAGCAGCCATGTTGAATGTTTCCATTAGTGGGCGCTGTTTCACATAATGTCTATGTGGGGGTGACAAATTGCTATGGAGATCCATATTTATGCACGATACACTATATTGCCAAAAGTATTTGGCCACCTGCCTTGACTCACATATGGACTTGAAGTGCCATCCCATTCCTAACCCATAGGGTTCAATATGATGTGGGTTCACCTTTTACAGCTATTACAGTTTCAACTCTTCTGGGAAGGCTGTCCACAAGGTTGTGGAGTGTGTTTGTAGGAATTTTCCACCATTCTCCCAAAAGCACACACTGATGTTGGTTTGAGAAGGCCTGGCTCTCAGTCTCCGTTCTAATTCATCCCAAAGGTGTTCTATCGGGCTCAGGTCAGGACTCTGTGCAGGCAAGTCAAGTTCATCCACACCAGACTCTGCCATCCATGTCGTTAAGGACCTTGATTTGTGCACTGGTGCACAGTCATGTTGGAAGAGGAAGGGGCCCGCTCCAGACTGTTCCCACAAGGTTGGGAGCATGGAAATGTCCAAAATGTTTTGGTATGCTGGAGCATTCAAAGTTCCTTTCACTGGAACTAAGGGGCTAAGCCCAACTCCTGAAAAACAACCCCGCACCATAATTCCTCCTCCACCAAATTTTACACTCGGCACAATGCAGTCCGAAATGTACCGTTCTCCTGGCAACCTCCAAATCCAGACTCGTCCATCAGATTGCCAGATGGAAAAGCGAGATTCATCACTCCAGGGAACGCGTCTCCACTGCTTTAGAGTCCAGTGGCGACGTGCTTTACACCACTGCATCCGACGCTTTGCATTAGACTTGGTGATGTATGCCTTTGATGCAGCTGCTCGGCCATGGAAACCCATTCCATGAAGCTCTCTGCGTGCTGTACGTGGGTTAATTGGATGGTCACATGAAGTTTGGAGCTCTGTAGCAACTGACTGTGCAGAAAGTCTTTGCACTAAGCGCTTCAGCATCCGCTGACCCCTCTCTGTCAGTTTACGTGGCCTACCACTTGGTAGCTGAGTTGCTGTTGTTCCCCAACTCTTCACTTTTCTTATAATAAAGCCGACAGTTGACTTTGGAATATTTAGGAGCGAGGACAATTCACGACTGGATTTGTTGCACAGGTGGCATCTGATGACAGTTCCACACTGGAAATCACTGAGAGAGGCCCATTCTTTCACAAATGTTTGAAGAAATAGTCTCCATGCCTAAGTGCTTGATTTTATAAACCTGTGACTGGGCCAAGTGATTAGGACACCTGATTCTCATCATTTGGATGGCTGGCCAAATGCTTTTGGCAATATAGTGTATGTTGTGATGAGGGACAAGCGGTACAAAATGGATGGATGTTGTGATGATGTACCATATGACATAATTAAGGGTAGTGTAAACTCATTAGGAAACTATTATGTAGTCAACAAATTAATACAAACTATAAATACAGTAGTCATCTAAACTACTATGAACAGTCACAAACAATGATCTATCTCTAAGAATATTAAGAACATCCAAAATATATGTCAGGTTTTCGTTTTTATTGGCACAGAACACAGTAAAACACATGGTTTCAGACAAATAAGAAAACTAATGGTAGAAGAATCGACATGTTTATACAAAATATCAAAAATTAATTGCTTTTGGGTAACTGCTGTTTACTTCATTTTGGGCATCGTCATTTACATATAATCGCAGGTAAATAAAAACAGAAAGAAAGCGCTGCCGTGTTGACATGCTGCAAAACAAAAAGGAATTGATTTGGTTAGTCATAACAGCATATATAGAGTACTCAATGATGGGGCTACATAACGCAACACTTCAAATGGTTTGCTGTATTCTAGAACTCATTCTCAAACATTAAGTAATATTAAAAGGCACATTTCCTTTGGGGGAATGAAACCAGGCAATGTCCAATACTATTTAACAAGTGCTTATGAGTGCGGGGATCATCTGTAGCCTCAGTTTTTCATATGCAACCAATTTATTTTCAACGGTAGGAAAAAAAAAATGTTTATGAGGCAAATACAAATAGCAACAGAATCAGAATTTTAGCAACATTTTCATAGAAACACTGAGGTCAGCTAAAATGGCTCAGTTAAGTTTCCAGTATTTGTTCAAAAGTTCACAACAACCTTTGCATGTCTTGGTACATCACAGCAACATTCTTACTGAAAGTATTGGGGGAACTAATAAAGTTGTTTTTTTAGGGGGGAAATGAACATTAACACATGACCTGAATTAACAAAATCTGATTGTTAATTTTTTTTATAATATAATAAAACAATAAAAAAAAGTGCTTTGCCAAATTACTGTACACAGAATATTTTAATCTGTGAAAGTGTTAGACCTCACTGGAAATATCCTATGTGTGTGTGTGTGTATATATATATATACATATATATACACACATAGACACACAAAAGTCAAACAGTTTATGGATGATGAGAACTATAAAAAAAATGGGGACTCTAATGGGTTCAAATCGAAAGTGTCGAGGATTTGAATATGACTCTTTTTCATACAGCTTTTTTTGCCCCCAATATAAGTGCAAATAAGACCTGCTCAGTGGCCTTGTGGTTAGAGTGTCCGCCCTGAGACTGGAAGGTCGTGAATTCAAACCCCAGCCAAGTCATACCAAAGATTATACAAATGGGACCCATTGCCTCCCTGCTTGGCACTCAGCATCAAGGTTTGGAATTGGGGGTTAAATCACCAAATGATTCCTGAGCGCTGTTCACTGCTCCTCTCACCTCCCAGGGGGTGGAACATGGGGATAGGTCAAATCCAGAGGATAATTTCCCCACACCTAGTGTGTGTGTGACTATTGTTGGGACTTTAACTTTAAATAAAGACAAATGTATTATTCTCACCTCAAAATAAACTTACATATAAAGGCTGCATAGTTGTATACTGCGTGTAACGTTAAAGTCAAGAGTGGCATTTATCCATTTATTAATTAAACTGCTTATTGTCTTCTGGGTGGGCTTGAGCCTATCCCAGTTGACTTTGGGCAAGACGTAGGCTACACACTGAGGGGAACAGACAGACAACCATTTGCACTCAATTTAATACTTATGGGCAATTTAATCAACCAGTGTCCAGAGTAAAAGCACTCCGAGGTGATTAATGCACAGAACCAATCTCTGACGTGGATGTGCCACTATGGTGTTGGAAATGTAGTATCCAGCTCAAAACTTCTTCCGAATCAGAAACAGACTGGACTTGTAGATTATATTGCACTTGCTATGGATAGATCCTTCAGGAAGTGTGATGTGTTCATTCTTCCTAACTGGTCCATTATGACCTTGTGAAATGTATCCAGATTTGGATTAAGAATAAGAACTTTATTAAAAGTTAAAAACCGGCATATCAATTTTAAAACCCTTGTTAATTACTGGGCAACAATGAATTAATACACGTTTACATTCAAAAGAAATAGGA
Source organism: Nerophis lumbriciformis (assembly GCF_033978685.3). Classification (NCBI taxonomy): domain Eukaryota; kingdom Metazoa; phylum Chordata; class Actinopteri; order Syngnathiformes; family Syngnathidae; genus Nerophis; species Nerophis lumbriciformis. Next base: position 29,746,667 of record NC_084557.2, on the reverse strand, counting down.
TTCAAAGTCAGTCCAGCCGTATGTAGTTGATTTCCAGCGGGCTTTGTTTCGCTACAACTAATCAGGATTTAATTACAAGGTTTGTCTTTCTTGCTTTTAAAACAAGATGGTCTAAACAGCAGGTGCTTAAATGGACACGTATCCCAAGAAGCCAAATAAATCACAGTGCTCAAAGCAGCAATATTGAAATCTACTTTACAATAAAATGCACTAGGAGCAGAGCTGTGTGTCGTATGTCAACTGAACTGATCCACCAAAGATTCACAATCTTATGGCAGCTTGAAAAACACTATATGGCAAGACGATGCAAGCTTTGACTTAAGACAAAACATGACCTCATTTTGGCCGTTGGAGGTTGCTGCATCAGCTACACTCTTAAGACGCTTAGTACAATAATTCACAGCAATTGTCATCAATCAAGAGTTTGAGAGGGATTGCCCTGCTCTTAAGTAACTTCAGTACCCAGAACTCTGTTCAACAGATCCTCGTTGATGGTCATTATCCAGTGACCAACTGAATGAAGACTGTCCACATTAATAAATAAATACATGTCAAAACAGGGACTCGGGGGGATTGGGAGTGCTCCTCCCTGTGAGAGAGAAGGATGCATCAATGGAGAGATGACCTTGTGGTAAAACACTTAGGACCTGATTTACTAAGATCTTGATATCACACGCTAAAACAGCATGTGAAATCTATAAAATTGTGTGTACTATTAGTCGGCGCGTTGTGTGTGATCTAACACTCCGCGTACAATCCAAAATTGATGTAGACCGCCTTATTTAGATGACTATTTTGCGTGTACTAAATTTACAGGGCATCACCACGGAGCCTCGCGATCATTCCACATACATTTTATCATGCTCCAACCTGTAGCGTAGGCTATGTTTTCAAACATGCAGGAGGCAACTACCACTTTAGATGGGCATTTTAGACACAGTCCAAAGTGTATCTACAACAGAAGCCACTTTTTTTCAGCGCTGAAGGTACGCTCATGAGAGAGAGGCTGCATACTTCAAGAAGTTTTTCTATACAGGAGATATGTTAATAATGTGTATTATAAACGAAAAATCGAACGGCATTCAAAAAAACGCCAGCAGACACCAAAACGCATCAACTGAATTTGTTTTTTAATTAGCCCCATAGGTACCCCAGCATTCAGCTATAAAAATATAAAAGGATGTTGCTGAATAGACAATATGTTAAGATATTTGATTTCTGACAGACCATGCCAATATGTTGAAACACACGTATGACGGAGCATTCTCTGTCAGTCATACGTCTTTGCAGCGCAAGCACATACTTTCAGACGTGCTAAATAAAACGCTAAATAGTGTTCGCACAATGGTGTGCACTGTATAATATATTTGCATCATCTTCTCCCACATTGTGGGTGTTTGGATGAACAGCATATATGTTGCATAATAATAAACACAGACGTAAAATGGATTGCACGCCTCATTCTGCTCACTTAACAGACGCAATCCACTTTGCACACGTTTAGTAGATCTGCTTTGCGTGTGGTATCAGGTTTGCAAGTGTTTTAGTACACGCAAACGTTTAGTAAATCAGGCCCTTAGTGTCTGTTTCCATTAAAGAACAAAAAGGGTATGCAAGTTTGTCTTTAAAAGTTCAGGAATTATTTTTGATTTATTCTCACTGGAAGCAAGGAGTCCATACGTTGTTGGTTGTCAAGACTTTGACACATCAGGTTGCTTTCTGAGTTTAGTCTTGTGGGTCAGGAAGCTCATTGATGTTATGCCGAGTTCTGTTTCAGCCGTTGTACTGCTGCTGATAACGTCGGTTCAGCTCGCGCAGCTCCTTTTCTCGAACGCGTCGAGCTTTGTTGGATTTGGTCGAGCGACTAGAGCGTGTGGACTGAGCCGACTTGGTGCTGTGGCAGCGAGATGACGCCCGCTTCAGCAGGTTCTGAGATATACAGCGTTGTAGGTTCTTCATGGAAGAGGCAGCGGCCATGCTGATGATCCAGGGGTGCTTGAGAGCCTGGCCGGCTGTCAGCCGCTCACTCGGATCTACTGTTAGAATTCGCTCCACAAAGTCTTTGGCAAGATTGGACACGCTTGGCCATGGCTGGGGAAATGAACACAAATGTGGCATAAGTATGCAATCAAACTTAATTGAAAAGGTGCTAAATTTAACTGTCAATATAATTGCAACACATAAAAAAATATAATATCAAGCAAAGGTGTTCATTGTACACCCACTGTAAGTTTGCCTCGGTTCTTCATTATTCAAATAGTCTGATAATAATATAGCATTACATACAGTACAGTGAAATCTTGATTTATATTAACCCCTTATTCTACTTTTAAATTAACAAACAACAGACCAAACAGCACAGCAATCAATCTGCGGCACTTATTTGGTCAGCAGAGCAGAGCAATGCTGTCATTAGCTACCGTGCTAAGTGATACTTTGTGTACCTTTTTTTTATTTATATTATCTCTTTTAAACATTTTTCTAGTTTTGTTAGCTTAATATGAGTCCAAAAAAGCAACGGACAAGCGATGTGTGGTTTTAGGACGTATCCACAGTATTGTCGACACTGCCTTCCTCCAACCTTACATTGCACACAAAGAAGATTAACCAACGGGATAACGTGTTTATCTTGTATTCCTAATCATTGTAGCACCCTGGCTGTTTAAAAGTAAAGGAGTTTTGTGATTTCAAACTGTGAGTGCACCACAGTGCTTGTGATAGTGTGTGTGTGTGTCAGCAAGGAAGAGACATAGGAGGAAGACAGTTAAGGGAGTTGTTTAGTTTTTTTCAATATTGATTCATCACTCCCTTGTTTTGTTTAATATTCAGTACTGAAAAGCGCTGTATATTGTGTTCAAAGTGTGCTAACTTTTGTTAAAATATGGACTTTTGTCGAGACTGGAACCCATTTTAAATTTTTACATGATTCTTATGTTCAAGAACTGGTTTTATAGTATATCATATAATCTATTAATTATTTTACAAGCAATGTTGTGACACTCTTAAACAGGGCAATACTGCCATCTACTGTACATGCATATGTGACAATAACATCTAGGGCTTTTAGAGAGTGCAGTGCACAACTGCGCACACAACAAGGAGACGAAGCAGAATGCATCATCAGAGAGGGTGTTCAGCATGGTTAGAAAAATAATGACAAGAGAATAGAACAAGGATGGACAATTCAACGGTTAACTCAACAATGAGTAGATGAGTGTTGTGTGTGTATATGTGTAAATAAATGAACACTGAAATTCAAGTATTTCTCATATATATATATATACCGTATTTTCCGCACTATAAGGCGCACCTAAAAACCACAATTTTTCTCAAAAGCTGACAGTGCGCCTAATAACCCGGTGCGCTTTATTACGATTCATTTTCATAAAGTTTCGGTCTCGCAACTTCGGTAAACAGCCGCCATCTTTTTTCCCGGTAGAACAGGAAGCGCTTCTTCTTCTACGCAAGCAACCGCCAAGGAAAGCACCCGCCCCCATAGAACAGGAAGCGCTTCACCCGCCCCCATAGAACAGGAAGCGCTTCACCCGCCCCCGGAAGAAGAAGAAAAAACGCGCGGATATCACCGTACGTTTCATTTCCTGTTTACATCTGTAAAGACCACAAAATGGCTCCTACTAAACGATCCGGTTCATAAAAAGACGCAATCTCTCCATCCGCACACGGATTACTACCGTATTTCACAGCAACTGAACCGCACTGTGGAACGGGAGCACGTACGGTGAATATTCGCTCCACAGGGAATGAGAAGTCATCCTTCACTGTGGTTCTAGCTTGCCATGCTAACTTCCACTCATGGTGATATTCAAAAGGAAGACCTTGCCAAAAGAGACCTTTCCAGCCGGCGTCATCATAAAAGCTAACTCGAAGGGATGGATGGATGAAGAAAAGATGAGCGAGTGGTTAAGGGAAGTTTACGCGAAGAGGCCGGGTGGCTTTTTTCACACAGCTCCGAAGGCGAACACACCTTCACTAAGACGGGCAGACAGCCTCGGACGACATACGCCAACATTTGCCAGTGGATCGTAAATGCTTGGGCAGATATTTCGGTCACAACTGTGGTCCGAGCTTTCCGGAAGGCAGGATTCACAGAACAACAGCGACACTGACTCCCGATGACTTCTACGAGACGGAACCGGCCATTTTGGATCCCACGCTTGCGCAACTTTTCAATTCGGACACCGAAGACGAAGAATTCGAAGGATTTACGAATGAAGAATAACTTCAGAAGGTGAGCGCTATGTTTATTTTGTGTGTTGTGACATTAACGTTCGAGCAACATTATGTTACTATTGCTCTACACCATTTTGAATTTTACTATGTTTGTGATTGCACATTTGCGTACATTTTGGGACAGAGTTGTTAGAACGCTGGTTTTCAATATATTATTAAAGTTTGACTGAACTATCTGACTGTTTTTTTGACATTCACTTTAGCGCAGCGTTTTTTTGACATTCACTTTAGCGCAGCGTAGGCGCGGCTTTTAGTCCGGGGCGGCTTATTGGTGGACAAAATTATGAAATATGTAATTCATAGAAGGTGCGGCTAATAATCCGGTGCGCCTTATAGTGCGGAAAATACGGTATATATATATATATATATATATATATATATATAGCTAAAATTCACTGAAAGTCAAGTATTTCTTATAAATATATATGTATACATATATATATATATATATATATATATATATATATATATATATATAATAAAATAAATATATATATACATATATATATATATATATATATATATATATAGCTAGAATTAACTGAACGTCAAGTATATCTTATATATATATATATATATATATATATATATATATATATATATGAAATACATGACTTGGTGAATTCTAGCTGTAAATATACTCCTCCCCTCTTAACCACGCTCCCCGCAACCCCCCACCTCCCGAAATCGGAGGTCTCAAGGTTGGCAAGTATGGCAATAGTGCAGCAGAGTTTCAAGTAAATTTAGTAAGTAGACCATGTTCATAATTGAAACAATTGGAGATATATGCTGTTCACTGAACATGATAGCATTAATTTCTACTTTGAGCAATTGTGCAGCCAATTTTTTTGGCAAATGTAAATGTGTTATGTAAATGTGTGTCAGCAAGTCATTCCTCACCTCTCCAGAAAAGCTGTACTTCCCCTTGAGGATCTGCCGGTAGAGCCTCATGCGGTTGTCATCCTCAAATGGCATGGTTCCGCTCAGCAGGATGTATGAGATCACCCCCAATGCCCACATGTCCACGGCATTCGTGTATGGTTTTCTCACTAGAATCTCTGGGGCAATGTACTCAGGCGTGCCGCATGTGGTCTTCATCAGACATTCGTCTCCCTTCTTCCTGCTGCTGGCCAAACCAAAGTCGGTGATGATGATCTTGGAGTCTGCTCCCGGGTGGTAGTACAGCAGGTTCTCCGGCTTCAGGTCACGGTGCGTGATCCCCAAAGTGTGAAGATACTTGACGCCGTCCAGCACCATCTGCAGCACGCGAGTGGCGTCTCGCTCTGTGAAGGAGCCACGAGCAATGATGCGGTCAAAGAGCTCTCCTCCAGTAGCCAGCTCCATCACCATGTAAACACGCTCAGCAGTCTCAAAGACCTCCATCAGCTGGATTATATTGGTGTGGCGAACCCGTCGAAGAACGCACAGCTCTGACTCACAGACCTCCCGACCCTCTCTGTACCGTGTCTCGATCATCTTTATGGCATATGGCTGCCGAGTGCTCTTGTGTTCAACGCGGACCACGCGGCTAAAACTCCCTCGACCTATCAGAGCTTTGATGTCATACTTGGCGGTGACCCTTGGGTCAAATTTGGCTCGATATTTTGCCACTTTTTTCCTTTGAGGGTCTGACACCTCAGATGGGTTTTTAGGTTGCTGGGTGGAGGCAACAGGAGTGGCAGCTTGTGCCTGAGTAAGCAATGGTGAGGCGGAGCCGGCCTTGTC